>NC_057813.1:546076669-546125503 GCF_018294505.1 Triticum aestivum | reverse complement strand
AGCTGGTTCGCGGCTAAGCCCCCGAGTGGGAGGGATGCTCGCCACTCGTAGTAGATTTTTAACTTAGGCGAAGCTGGTTCGCGGCTAAGCCCCCGAGTGGAGGGATGCTCACCACTCGGAGTAGATTTTTAACTTAGGTGAAGCTAGTTCGCGGCTAAGCCCCCAAGTGGGAGGGATGCTCGCCACTCGGAGTAGATTTTTAACTTAGGGGAAGCAGGTTCACGGCTAAGCCTCCGAGTGGGAGGGATGCTCACCACTCGGAATAGGCTTTTAACTTAGGCAAAGCTGGTTCACGACAAAGCCCCTGAGTGGGAGGGATGCACGCCACTCGGAGTAGATTTCTAACTTAGGCGAAGCTGGTTTGCAGCTAAGATACCCACTAGGGGTTCGGAACATACATCAGTGCGAGTAAAATTATTGGAAGACCACGGAGGTCATGTCTTTAACTGAGCAAACATATCATACAATACTTTTTATTACATCTTGACGACTCGGACGTCAAGTATAGAACCGACAAAGGAGATCAACATTCCAGGAATGGTGGTCGTCAATCTTCTTCGCAAGATTGTATAGGTGGTAGGACCCGTTGTGCAGCACCTTGGTGACAATGAAAGGGCCTTCCCATGCGGGAGCGAGCTTATGAGGTTGTTGTTGATCCACTCGGAGCACGAGGTCTCCTTCCTGAAAAGCTCGTCCATGCACGTGTTTGGCGTGGAAATGCCGAAGGTCTTGCTGGTAAACAGTCGACCGAATCAAGACCATCTCTCGTTCTTCCTCCAGGAGGTCGAAGACGTCTTGATGTGCTTGTTCTGCTTCAGCCTCTGAACAGAGCTCCACTTGGGGTGAATTGTGGAGGAGATCACTCGGCAGCATGGCTTCAGCTCCACAAACCATGAAGAAAGGGTTGTGATCCGTGGACAGATTGGGAGTTGTCCTTAGACCCCAAAATACCAAAGGTAACTCGGTCACCCAAGCTCCTGCCACATGTTCGAGGTCCCGCATGAACCGTGGTTTCAATCCTTGAAGGATAAGACCATTTGCCCTCTCGGCCTGGCCATTCGACTGTGGATGGGCAACCGATGCATAGTCCACCCGAGTGCCTTGAGGTGCACAAAAATTTCCGAATTCTTTTGAGTCGAAATTAGAGCCGTTTTCTGTGATGATGATGTGCGGGACTCCATATATGAAGATCAGCTCTATCATGAATCGGATGGTTGTGCGTGAGTCTAACTTCTTGATAGGCTTGGCTTCAATCCACTTAGTAAACTTATCGACTGCCACAAGCACTACAAAAAAATACACTTCCGTGATGATACGTGTTTGTCACAGTAGGTCGCGTTTTTTGTCATGCATGTACATCCATGACAAATTTATAACAGAATCAAGATAGTCATACCTGTGCTGTCGTAGAAGTGTTCCATGACATTACCAAAATTATCATCACGGAAGTGTCCACTTCGATGACGATAAATCGCGCGTCACAGAAGTGCTTTCGTCAAGGGTGACCGAACGTGGCATCCACCGTAATGGAATGCCGTTAAGCTATCGGGTCGGGTTTTGGATCCGATAACCCGTTAACAGTCCCGACCAATGGGGATTTTCCACGTGCAAAATCATCATTAGCTGGAGGAAACACATGTCGGCTCATTGTTGGGATAGGTGTCACTCATCCAATGGGCGAGACGCGCCTATGATATGTTGACACGTGGACCGACCCATCAAGTTTAAATGGGGTGGCCCAACTGAAGGCCCACAAGATTTTGTGGACCATAATGGGCCGGCCCAGCTAAAGGCCCACGAGATTTTGCGGACCATAATGGGCTGGCCCAGCTAAAGGCCCACAAGGTGTTGCGGGCCATAATGGGCCGGCCCAGGTAAAGGCCCACAAGATTTTTGTGTGCCATAATGGGCTGGCCCAGGTAAAGGCCCACAAGATTCTTGCGGATCATAATGGGCCGGCCTAGCTAAAGGCCCACTAGATTTAGCCAACATTAATGGGCTGGCCCAGCTGTAGGCCCACAAGATTTTGAGGACCCTAGTAGGCCGGCCCATTAACTGGCTGCCATGTTTTGGGCCAAACGCCGACCCATATTTGATCCGGTCCATTAATGGCCTGCCACGCTCTGGGCCTAATAGTGGCTCATATGAGATCCGTCCCATTAAAAGCCTACCACGTTCTGGGCCAAATTACGGCCCAGATCAGGTCCGGTCCTTTAAGAGGCTTTGGGCTCAATTATGGCCCTTATCAGATTCGACCCGTCAACTGGACACTATGCTTTTGGGCCCACTTGCTAAAGGCCCACTTAGTAATTCGGCCTGATATTAGTTTTGGCATGTTAAGGGCCCGCTTAACATTTCGGCCCTATATTAATTTCGTCCTGTTAAAAGCCTGTCATATAGTTGGGCCTAACTACGGCCCGGTTTGCATCCGGCCTGCTCGCAGCCGATATCTGATTGGGCCAAACAAGGACCGAGACAATTTTGGCCTGTTAAAATCCCGTGATTTGATTCGCACAATCATGGGCCGGGGTTCATTTCGGGCTGCTGCGTAACTAGTAGGAATTAAGAACAAACTTACGATAAAGTAATTACGGCATAGTAACTAAGAATAAACCTACACTATACAATAAAGGATTTAAGGTATATTACATCCACTGGGCATCGAAGTTCGCCACCAGTGATCATAAAGTGCAACGAAGAAGCAGATTACAAAAACCGGGCACCATTGCAGCGTAACAAAATAATACTGAACCGAGACCACTTCCAAGACAGTTCAAGAAAGGTTAGCCTTGCGGGGGAACTGCTACGCAAGCTGCTGAGCAAGGCTGTGAGACTGGCCTAGCATGTCGGGCATAGCTTCCAGGTGTAGCTGTTTAGCGATGAGGTTCTCATTGGTGTTCTCCACAATCTTTCTTAGAGATAGGACTTCAAGTCGAAGTTGAGTTGCAGAATGCCTTTCTGCTAGAACTTGGTACTGAAGAAGTCGAACTAATTCAGACAACAAATTCTATGAGTTTGTCTGACTGGTAGTCTCAAGTAACTTGAACACTGCATCAAGACAAGACTTTGGGGTTGTCTCGCTATCTTCAAGATGTTTTGCCTTCTTTGCTACAATATATGTTGGGTTTGTCTCTGTAACGCCCCGAGACCGACGCTCCAGATGTCTTCCTTGTTTTGCGAGTCAGCTGTGTTATTTATTTGTTTGTTGCATTTCATCATGTCATCATCTGCATCGCATCGGCACTCCGTTGTCGTCATCGTTTAAAACTTGCATTCGTCAGTCATTAATGTTTCTCCCTTTGCCTTCATCACCTTCCCTCTTGACTGCTTTGCCTTCTTTGATCATTCCAGACCAATCGGGTGTTCGCTTCCCTCTTGACCATGACCGCCTAACCCCTCTTTGCGCAGAGCATCGACCCCTTGCCCGTGTCCGAAACTTCCCCGAACCCGAGCCGGACTATCGTTACTGTTGGGTCCGGATCATCCTCAAACGTCTATAAAACATCTCCGTTTTCTTTATTGGACTCCCTAGCCTATCTATTCTCGTCCGTCGGTTTTCGATCTTGAGATCCAAACTCTCCCCCTTCCCTATATATAGTCCACCCACATGCCTATTTGGACTAACCCTAGACCAACTCCCTAAAATTCCTCCACCCCGCGATCAGGCCAGATCCACCTCGGGATCCTCCCGCCGCCAGCTCGCACCCACCATGTATCCAATCCTGCAGCCTCCACCATCCCTGGCCGTCAGATCATTGATCCAACGGCCTCCCTTGCGCCCCCTGTTTCCCCAGTGCCACGTGCCCCGCAGCTGGCCCCGATCCAGATCGAGGCGAGCTCGTCCCGGAGCCCCAGGGAGCCGCCGCTTCCCTCTCCCTTCCCGTGCTCCGCCCCATCATCGCCGCCTCTTCGGTGAGGCCTCGCGCCGCCCCGTCATGCCACCTCTTCCTTCCGTTTCCTCCTTGCGTTTCCCCTCTCCAAACTCTCTCTTTTCCTCTCTGCCCCGGGATGAAGCTCCGTCGCCATGGAGCTTTGCTGTCAGCCACCTCCCCCGCTAGGGATCCCGGACGGCTCCGTCCATCCCCGTCCTTGCCACCCTTCGGCGACCTCGTCCTTCACACGTTGCTGGAACCCCTCGACACTCTCTCGCACCTGCAAGGCATCGTCCCCTGAACCTGTCGGTTTTCCTCCTCTGCAATGAGCCGGAGTGCTCGTCTCGCTCATCCGCATCAACCCCGCGGCCCTGGACTCAACTTGCCGCCGGATTTGTTTCCTCTCGGCGTCCACGACGAGCTCCGCCCGATCTCATGGCGCCTGAGGGAGTCCTGGATTAGGGGGTGTCCGGATGGCCGGACTATGACCTTTGGCTAGACTCCTGGACTATGAAGATACAAGATTGAAGACTTCGTCCCGTGTCCAGATGGGGCTTTCCTTGGCGTCGAAGGCAAGCTTGGCGATACGGATATGTAGATCTCCTTCCATTGTAACCGACTCTGTGTAACCCTAACCCTCTCCGATGTCTATATAAACCGGAGGGTTTTAGTCCGTAGGACGAACAACAATCATACCATAGGCTAGCTTCTAGGGTTTAGCCTCTTTGATCTCGTGGTAGATCTACTCTTGTACTACCCATATCATCAATATTAATCAAGCAGGATTAGGGTTTACCTCCATCGAGAGGGCCCGAACCTGGGTAAAAACATCGTGTCCCTTGTCTCCTGTTACCATCCGCCTAGACGCACAGTTCGGGACCCCCTACCCGAGATCTGCCGGTTTTGACACCGACATTGGTTCTTTCATTGAGAGTTCCTCTGTGTCGTCACCTTTAGGCCCGATGGCTCCTTCGATCATCAACAACGATGCGGTCCAGGGTGAGACTTTTCTCCCCGGACAGATCTTCGTATTCGGCGGCTTTGCACTGCGGGCCAATTTGCTTGGCCATCTAGAGTAGATTGAAAGCTACGCCCCTGGCCATTAGGTCAGATTTGGAAGTTTGAACTACACGGCCAACGTCCACGGAGACTTGATCTTCGATGGGTTTGAGCCACAGCCAAGCGCGCCGCGCTGTTACGATGGGCATGATCTAGCTCTGCCGCCGAACAGTGTCCTAGAGGCCGCACCAGTGTGCGCTCCGACCCTTAGCTCGGAGCCGACTGCACCTATCGAGGATGGGTGGCTGGACACCACCTCGGGGGCTGCAATCTCTCCGGCGATCGAGCCGAACACCATACTGTCCTTTGCGAAGCTCGTGACTCCGAGGTGCCGGACTCCTTTCCGGACTCCGAACCTTCCGCTTCCCTACTAATCGAATCTGATTGGGCGCCGATAATGGAATTCACTACCGCGAACATTTTTCAGCACTCGCCCTTCGGCGACATTCTGAATTCACTAAAGTCTCTCTTTTTATCAGGAGAGCCCTGGACGGACTATGGTCGGCAAGGTTGGGACGCGGACGACGAAGAAATTCAAAGCCCACCCACCACCCACTTCGTAGCCATTGTCGATGATTTAACCAACTTGCTCGACTTCGACTCCGAAGACATCGACGGTATGGACAACGATGGAGGAGACGAACAAGAACCAGCGCCTACAGGGCACTGGAAGGCCGCCTCGTCATATGACATATACATGGTGGACACCCCAAAAGAAGGGAACGACGATGGAACAATGGAGGATGACCCCTCCAAGAACAGCCTAAGCGCCAGCGTCAGTGGCGCCGCTCTAAATCCCACCACAGCAAAAACGGTGATTCCGGCACCGAAGACAATAACACCCCGAACAGTGCCGAAGACAACCCCCTCCAGCAGGATTCAGCACAGGAGGATGGAGAAGCCAGCCCTCATGAGAGAGCGGCAGACAAAGAGGTAGAGGACGATAATTACATGCCTCCCTCCGAAGACGAGGCAAGCCTCGACAACGACGAATTTGTCGTGCCTGAGGATCCCGTCGAACAAGAGCGTTTCAAACGCAGGCTCATGGCCACGGCGAGCAGCCTCAAGAAAAAACAGCAACAGCTTAGAGCTGACCAAGACTTGCTAGCCGACAGATGGACTAATGTCCTTGCGGCCGAAGAGTACGAAATCGAACGCCCCTCCAAGAGCTACCCAACACGCAGGCTGCTACCTCGATTAGAGGAGGAAGCATCTAGACCTACATCACCAGTGCATGATACGGCTGACCGGCCACCTCATGGACGCGACAGAGAGGCCCCTCGGCCCTCCACTCAAGCCGCACCCCGGCGTCGCTCAAAGAATACCAAGGCACGGGGAAATGCGCCAGACCTACGAGATATATTGGAGGACTGGGCAAGGCAAACAAGATCGATCTATGGATCGCGTGGGCGTCCCACGACACGTGACGATAACCGTCATGCCGGATATGGTAAATCCGGCCGGGCCGAACACAGCAGACAAAGCTCATTTGAGCGACGTCGTGATATAGCCCAATACAGAGGCGCCGCACACCCACTATGCTTCACAGATGAAGTAATGGATCATCAAATCCCCGAGGGATTCAAACCCGTAAACATCGAATCATACGATGGCACAACAGACCCTGCGGTATGGATTGAGGACTATCTCCTTCATATCCATATGGCCCACGGAGATGATCTACACGCCATCAAATACCTCCCACTCAAGTTTAAAGGACCAGCTCGGCATGGGCTTAACAGCTTGCTAGCGGAATCAATTGGTTGTTGGGAGGACCAGGAAGCCACATTCCTCGACAACTTCCAGGGCACCAATGTGCGACCACCAGACGCCGATGACCTAAGCCACATAATCCAGCAGCCAGAGGAATCGGCCCGACAATTCTGGACACGGTTCCTAACAAAGAAAAATCAAAATAGTCGACTGTCCGGACGCAGAGGCTATTGCAGCCTTCAAGCATAACATCCATGACGAGTGGCTTGCCCGGCACCTAGGATAGGAAAATCCGAAATCTATGGCAGCCCTCACGACACTCATGACTCGCTTTTGCGCGGGAGAAGACAACTGGCCAGCTCGTAGCAATAACATGACCAAGGTCCCTAGTAATTCGGATACCAAGGACAGAATAGGCAGGTCGCGTCGCAACAAGCAAAAGCGCTGCATTAACGGCAACAATGCTGAGGATACGACAGTTAATGCCGGATTCAGAGGCTCTAAACCCGGTCAGCGGAAAAAGCCATTCAAAAGAAATGCTCCGGGCCCGTCCAATTTGGACCAAATTCTCGATCGCTCGTGCCAGATACACGGCACCCCCAAAAAACCAGCCAACCACACCAACAGGGATTGTTGGGTGTTCAAGCAGGCAGGCAAGTTAAACGCCAAAAACAATGACAAGGGGCTGCATAGCGATGACGAGGAGGAGCCCCGGCCGCCGAACAATAGGGGACATAAGGGTTTCCCCCCACAAGTGCGGACGGTGAACATGATATACGCAACCCACATACCCAAAAGGGAGTGGAAGCGTGCACTCAGGGACGTATATGCGTTTGAGCCAGTCGCCCCAAAGTTCAACCCATGGTCCTCCTGCCCGATCACTTTTGATCGAAGGGACCACCCCACTAGCGTCTGCCATGGCGGATTCGCCACATTGGTTTTAGACCCAATCATTGACGGATTTCACCTCACTAGAGTCCTTATGGACGGCGGCAGCAGCCTGAACCTGCTTTATCAAGATATAGTGCGAAAAATGGGCATAGATCCCTCAAGGATTAAACCCACAAAGACGACCTTTAAAGGCGTCATACCAGGTGTAGAGGCCAACTGTACAGGCTCAGTTACACTTGAGGTGGTCTTCGGATCCCCGGATAATTTCTGAAGCGAGGAGTTAATCTTCGACATAGTCCCGTTCCGCAGTGGCTATCACGCACTGCTCGGACGAACCGCATTTGCAAAGTTCAATGCGGTGCCGCACTACGCATACCTCAAGCTCAAGATGCCAGGCCCTCGAGGAGTCATTACGGTCAATGGAAACACCGAACGCTCTCTCCGGACGGAGGAGCATACGGCGGCCCTCGCGGTGGAAGAACAAAGTAGCCTGTCAAGGCAATTCTCCAGTCCGGCCATTAAACGTCCGGACACCGTCAAGCGCGCCCAGAGTAACCTACAACAAGACCGCCTGGCACATTCCGAGCACGCGTAGCAATGCGGCCCTCACCCTAGCCCTTGCGAAATTGCGAAACCAGTACTGTGCGTACATAACTACGCTCTGGAAATACCATGGGCATAGGGGGAGGGACACGACCACGGCATGCTCAAAATACGGCTCAACCGCACAAGGGGCTCCCGATTTGGTCATTATTTTTTTCTTTCTTTCTTACTTTCAGGACTCCACTTTCCGGAAGGCCTGTCCGGCAGCATAATCACCAAACACATGATGCAACAGCCAGGGAGGCAGAAAGCTACGTCGAGTGTCTAGGTGATCTCTATAACGAGTAGTATACTTGTTTCACATATAACCCCACAGCTCGCCCCTGGAGGGGGGACATGTTAAATCATCCCATCTCTTGCGTATCGCACTATTTGTATCATTCCGCTTTTATCGCAGGCTTTTCGAATAAACAATGCATAGCTTCTGTCTATTATTACATTATCTTTTTTATACATAAAAATATGTCCAGTTATGACATTATGCAACCGTACACTTTGGTACGGCCAGTACACCAGGGGCTTACGCACCACAAAATATGGTGTGAGAAGTCCGAACACTCTCATGAGTGCGGCACCCCGAACTTATAGCATTATATGCATCGGCTCCGAATCATGTCTTGGGTCAATAGTTGGGTTTGCCCGGCTCCCATGTTTTGGTACCTTACGTTCCGTCATATCGGCTAAGGTACCACTGGGAGAACCACTGCGATTGTGCCCCAATTGAGCCGGGCTGAGCACCTCAGTGGAGAAAGCTAAAACTGACCATCATGATAAGGCGAGAGCTGGTCGCTATTCGAGAGGTTTTCGAGTCCCTAAAGACTTATGCCGCTTAGAGCGAGGAGTCGGCTTTGTCCGGCCTAGGCGTGGATAGCGCCCCGAACTCGGTCTTTCGAATACTAGGGGCTTCACCGAAATTTAAAATTATAGAATTCTATGGCTAAGTGAGAGTGTTCAAGCATTATAGTCCGATTGCCTTGTTCGTTGTGTTGAGCGCCTCCCTCGAAGGACCCAATAATGGGAAAAAGAGCGCTCAAGTTTATCCCGGACACCCCAGCACTCGCGGCATGGGAGCAGAAGCCAACGACTCGCCATCTCTCAATTTTGAGAAACGGCCGCACAGAAGGTAATATTTTAAATTCAAAAGCGTTGCTTAGCGCATATGAAACAAGTTTTCAGTGTACAGGATCACAAATGCGAGTTTACTCAAAAATTACATCTTTGGGGCACTCATCCGCGATACGGCGGGCACCCTTCAGGACGCCCTCATAATACATCTCGGGCTTGTGATGCTCCTTGCCCGGCGGTGGTCCATCCGTCACAAGCTTCTCAGCGTCCATCTTACCCTACTGCACTTTAGCACGGGCAAGGGCCCTACGGGCACCTTCGATGCATACAGAGCGCTTGATGACTTCAAGCCTTGGACAGGCATCCACCAGCCACCTTACCAGCCCGAAGTAGCTTCCAGGCATGGCTTCCCCGGGCCACAGCCGGACTGCGAGACCCTTCATGGCCTGTTCGGCCACCTTATGGAGCTCGACCAGCTGCTTCAGCTGGTCGCTCAAGGGCACCGGGTGTCCGGCCTCAGCATACTGAGACCAGAACACCTTCTCCGTCGAGCTTCCCTCCTCGGCTCGGTAGAATGCGGCTGCATCGGACACACTCCGGGGAAGATCTGCGAATGCTCCTGGAGAGCTCCGGACTCTGGTAAGTAACAAGTAATTCACTTTCGCGTGCTTGCTTTGCATAAAGAATGCCTTACCTACCGCTATCTTCTTCATCACCTCAATTTCCTGGAGGGCTTTTTGGGCTTCGGCCTTGGCAGATTTGGCGCTCTCAAGCGCCGAGGCGAGCTCGGACTCTCGAGTCTTCGAGTCACGCTCCAAACTCTCGTATTTTTCCATGAGAACCCGGAGCTCTTGCTGCACCACTGCCACCCGCGCCTCCTGCTTCTCTCACTCGGTGCGCTCCACGGCCGCATTGTTTTCGGCCTTGGACAGCGCTTCCTTCAGGGTCGCCACCTCGTTCGTGGCCCTTGCATACCCACGTTGATCCTGTCATCATTTTTTGCAACCACATTTTTTATATACTTGCATAAGGTATTACTCACCTTCCTTGTCCTCGAGCTGCTTCTTGGCAAGGCCGAGCTCGTCCTCGGACCGCTCGAGGCTCTGCTTCAATACATTCACCTCTGTAGTCAGTAGCACAGCCTGCATTCCCATATTGACACACTTATGTTAGACTCCTACGTATGTCTTTTTCGATCCTCAGTTCGGCTTTTCTTTCCGAACACCAAAATGAGCATCAGGGGCTACTGTCTATGCGGTAATATTTTTACATATCTTAAATACGTACCTCAAAGCCTATTAGGAGGCTGGCACAGGCTTCGGTCAGCCCGCTCTTGGCGGACTAAACCTTCTGGATCACCGCACTCATAATAGTATGGTGCTCCTCGTCGATGAAGGCGCCGTTAAGCACCTCAAGCAGATTATCCGGTGCCTCTGGTTGGATGGAGGTCACCAGCGTCGTAGGCTTGCCCTTCTTAGTAAGGGGCCGCCTGACGGATGCCAGAACCGTTGATGGTTCTGGTGCGGCGTCCGGCCTAGGGACGGACTTAGAGCCCTTAGGGGTTTTATCCCCTTTTCGCCTGGAGTCCGGGAGGTCACCTTGCTGCGCCTCCAGGACCATCTCCTCCTGGCTTGGCTCCTTTTGGGACGCCACCTCGGCGTCATCCGCGGCGCGAGGAGAGGAGGCGGTCGGAAGTGAAGTGTTGTTCACATCCGACGAACCCAGGGAACCGCTCGACGAAGCGTCGAGCCCGGCCTTGGGCGGACTGCATGATTATATCCGACGTCAGAAGGTACTGTGCAACAACGGAATGCCATGAGTTACTCTGGTATCCTGAGACTTACGATTTCGACAGGGGCTTGGCCTTGGGTGGCCACTCTTCTTCGCCGTCGTCGGTGTAGGTGGAGTAGTCCGGAGGGAGGGTCCTTCCGTTCTTGGACCCTCCGGCCTCCCCAGTTGGGGCGGCCTTCCTTTTCTTCTCTCCCCCCGCTGGGGGAGAGACCTCTCTTTCCTCCTCCTCGTCTTCACGGGAGGAGTCCGCCTCGGAGTCATCGGACGATGAGTCCAGCACCACCTGGCGCTGGGAACTCTTTCGAGTTCCCGTGGCCTGCTTCTTGGCCTTCTTCTTTGGCACCGCGTAAGGTGCCGGGGCCAGCAGCCCCGTCAAGTGGGCATCCGCTGGGTCTTCTGGCAAGGGAGCCAGACAGTCAATCTGCCCGGACGTCCTCTACCAATCCTGTCAAAGGTAAGGGAGTTTAGATCCCGCATAGAGTCAAACTATGAAAACAAGTGTCCCGTCAAGGGCAAAATAACTTACCACGTTGGCTTGATGCTGTGCGCTGAATCCGCGTCCTCGGTAGCGGATGCGGGAGCCTCCGCGCCCTTGAACAGCACCTTCTAGGCATCTTCGTACATAGTGTCGAAGAGCCTACTCAGGGTTTGGTGCTGCGCTGGATCAAACTCCCACAAGCTGAAAGCTTGTTGTTGGCATAGGAGGATCCGGGGGATGAGCATGACCTGGACTACATTGACGAGTTTGAGCTTTTTGTTCACCAGGTCTTGGATGCAGGATTGGAGTCCGGTCCTCTCTTCTGAATTACCCCATGACAGGCCCGTCTCTTTCCAGGAGGTGAGCCTTGTAGGGAAGTTAGATCAGAATTCGGGGGCCACTGCCCATTTAGGGTCATGCGGCTCGGTGATGAAGAACCACCCCGATTGCCACCCCTTTATGGTCTCCATGAAGGAGCCCTTGAGCCATGTAACGTTGGGCATCTTGCCCACCATGGCGCCTCCGCACTCTGCTTGTTGGCTGCCCACAACCTTCGGCTTGACATTGAAGGTCTTCAGCCATAAGCCGAAGTGGGGCTTGATGCGGAGGAAAGCCTTGCACATGACGATAAACGCCGAGATGTTGAGGACGAAGTTTGGGGCCAGATCGTGGAAATCCAGGCCTTAGTAGAACATGAGCCCCCGGACAAATGGGTGAAGTGCAAAACCTAGTCCGTGGAGGAAGTGGGTGAGAAACACCACCCTCTCATGGGGCCTGGGGGTGGGGATGAGCTGCCCCTTGTCGGGAAGCCAGTGCGCGATGTCATTAGACAAGTATCCGGCCTTCCTCAGCTGCTTGATGTGTCCCTCCATGACGAAGGAAACCATCCACTTACCTCCCGCTCCAGACATGGCTGGAGATGGTCGAGGTGAGATGTGCGGACTTCGGCGCTGGAGCTCGAGTGCGCGAAAATGGATAAGCAAAGGAGGAAGAAGGCGTAGATGGAAAAGGTGGATCCTTATCCCCTTATATGGCGGACGAAACTATGCGTCCCCACCACCTTGGAAAAACTCGCTTATCTCCCAAGCGCCGTAAATTAATGGCACGGTTGGGTTACCCACGTCCGTATTGATGAGAATCCCGGAATAAGGGGACACAATCTCTGCTTTGGCAAGACATGCCAAGGAAACCACCTCGCTAAACGCACTGAGGTGGGACAGTAAAAACGATTCGAATAAAGGCTTGGCCGTGGTTTGATGGCACGCTGCAGAATACGTCAGCAAATTGGATTTGTGTAAATATTATTCTCTCTACGGTGTTATGTGGAAATTATTTTGCAGAGCCGGACACTGTCCTTGTGTTCAAAATCTTCTATGAAGTATTCGGAGGAGGAACCCGCCTTGCAATGCCGAAGACAATCTGCGCGCTGGACTCGTCGTCATTGAAGCCTGGTTCAGGGGCTACTGAGGGAGTCCTGGATTAGGGGGTGTCCGGATGGCCGGACTATGACCTTTGGCCGGACTCCTGGACTATGAAGATACAAGATTGAAGACTTCGTCCCGTGTCCGGATGGGACTTTCCTTGGCGTAGAAGGCAAGCTTGGCGATACGGATATGTAGATCTCCTTCCATTGTAACCGACTCTGTGTAACCCTAACCCTCTCCAGTGTCTATATAAACCGGAGGGTTTTAGTCCATAGGACGAACAACAATCATACCATAGGCTAGCTTCTAGGGTTTAGCCTCTCTAATCTCGTGGTAGATCTACTCTTGTACTACCCATATCATCAATATTAATCAAGCAGGAGTAGGGTTTTACCTCCATCGAGAGGGCCCGAACCTGGGTAAAAACATCGTGTCCCTTGTCTCCTGTTACAATCGATCCGCCTAGACGCATAGTTCGGGACCCCCTACCCGAGATCCGCCGGTTTTGACACCGACAGTGCCCTTCACCTTGCGCGTACTGCAGTCCGCCGGCCATGGAGGCCACCGTGCCGGCCCTCAAGCGCGTCGCCCGCGCTCCTCCCTCGCCTCAGACGCGTCGCCGACCTCTGCTTCCCCTGCTCCAGACCGAGGCGCCCCAGTTCCGCGCCTGCTGGTCGCCGAAACGAGCAGGAGCTCTTCCATGGCGCCTCCTTCCGCTTTCCCCCTGTTGAAGAACTCCATCGCCCCTGCTCATCTTCACCTCGTGCACGGACCGACCGCTGCTTCAGTAGATGATTTCTCCGATCCCGGCGCTCCATCTTCGACCGAAGCAAGGGATGCCCAGCGCCGCTCGCCGCCGTCCGCCAAGCTCCTCGCCGCCGCGCCAAGTCCCCTGCCTCACCATCACCTGCCGTGGCCTCTGCTTCCTCTACAACGAGCAGGTCGCTCGTCCCGCGCCCTGCGCGTTGACCAGCCGCTGCTGCGTCCCGATCGAGTGCCTGGGGCGGCCTCGCCTTGTGCCTCATCATGGCCCAGCAAGGCGTTGAGGCCCAGCCTCTCCACCAGCCTGTCTCCTCTCTGAACGGGCCGAGGCCCAATGTGAGCAGCTCCCTAGCTCTGTTCCAGATCCAGCCCGTTACATGTTTTTTTTCGTCCAACTATTTTCCTATTTACTCCAGGATTTCCAGTTTTGCAGAAAAACCCTCATACTTCATGCATATAATAACTCATTAACCGAGCATCGTATTAAAATGTTTCATATATGAAAAATGCTTAGAATCTTGTCTAGTTTTATAATATCCAACTTTCATCCATGTTTAACATGTTTAAAATGTTGTTTGATTAATTTTGCTCTATTGCCATGCTAAAATGATTTTTTCATAACTAAATAACCGTAGCTCCAAATTTAATAATCTTTTATGTAAATGGGGGTAAAAAATGCCTAGTTTAACATGGTGGCTTTACTTTGCATGTTTAATAACTCTAAAATTGTGTATAGGGCAGAACAGTACCAAATCCATATTTTGCACATGAGGTCTTTCTGGAATTGTTGTTTATTATTTCCGGCCTCATTTAAACTTGCCTAAATAGTTAGTTTAATTATGCTTCACCTCTTGCCATGTTAATCAACATTTAACTTTGTTGGGTTCATAAACGAGTGAGATCTAAATATTTGTTGTGGTGTTTCATTAATATGCAACTTGTTGCATATTGAGCTCCAGTTAATTCGAAGTGTTGTTTGTTGCACTTTGCCATGTCACGCCTCATTAAACCGGACACGCATCATACTTGGTTGCGCATCATGCCATGATTATGTGATGGTTGTTTACCATGTTGTTTGCTTCTTTCCGGTGTTGCCTCTTCGGGTTAGTTCCGATAACGTCGCGTTTGTAAGGATTCGTTCGACTTCGTCCGTTTGTCTTCTTCATGGACTCATTCTTCTTCCTTGCGGGATCTCAGGCAAGATGACCATACCCTCGAAATCACTTCTATCTTTGCTTGCTAGTTGCTCGCTCTTTTCCTATGCCGTGCTACCTACCACTTGCTATATCATGCCTCCCTTATTGCCATGTCGAGCCTCTAACCCACCTTTCCTATTAAATCATTGTTTGGCTATGTTACCGCTTTGCTCAGCCCCTCTTATAGCGTTGCTAGTTGCAGGTGAAGTTGAAGTTTGTTCCATGGTGGAACATGGATATGTTGGGATATCACAATATCTCTTATTAAATTAATGCATCTATATACTTGGTGAAGGGTGGAAGGCCCGGCCTTATGCCTGGTGTTTTGTTCCACTCTTGCTGCCCTAGTTTCCGTCATATCAGTATTATGTTCCCGGATTTTGCGTTCCTTACATGGTTGGGTGATTTATGGGACCCCCTTGATAGTTCGCTTTGAATAAAACTCCTCCAGCAAGGCCCAACCTTGGTTTTACCATTTGCCACCTAAGCCTTTTTCCCTTGGGTTCTGCAGACTCAAGGGTCATCTTTATTTTAACCCCCCGGGCCAGTGCTCCTCTGAGTGTTGGTCCGAACCGAGCAGCCTGCGGGGCCACCACGGGGAAACTCGAGGCCTGGTTTTACTCGTAGCTTGACTTATCCGGTGTGCCCTGAGAACGAGATACGTGCAACTCATATCCAGATTTGTCGGCACATCGGGCAGCTTAGCTGGTCTTGTTTTACCATTGTTGAGATGTCTTGTAACCGGGATTCCGAGACTAATCTGGTCTTCTCGGGAGAAGGAATATCCTTCATTGACCGTGAGAGCTTATAATGGGCTAAGTTGGGACACCCCTGCAGGGTATTATCTTTCGAAAGTCGTGCCCGCAGTTATAGGCAGATGGGAATTTGTTAATGTCCGGTTGTAGAGAACTTGACACTTGACTCAATTAAAATACATCAACCGCGTGTGTAGCCGTGATGGTCTCTTTTCGGCAGAGTCCGGGAAGTGAACACGGTTCTTGTGTTATGGTTGTGCGTAAGTAGTTTCAGGATCACTTCTTAATCACTTCTAGCTTCATGATCGTGCATTGCTTCTCTTCTCGCTCTATTTTGCGTATGTTAGCCACCACATATGCTTAGTGGTTGCTGCAGCTCCACCTCTTTACCCCTTTCCTACCCATAAGCTTAAATAGTCTTGATCTCGCGGGTGTGAGATTGTTGAGTCCTCGTGACTCACAGATTCTATCACAACAGTTGCAGGTGCCGTCGATCCCAATGCAAATGATGCAACCGAGCCCAAGTGGGAGCTCGATGAAGATTGTGTTTGTTGTGTTGTTTCTTTTATTGTTGATCAGTAGTGGAGCCCAGTTGGGACGATCGGGGATCTAGCAGTTGGGTTATCTTCCTTTTCATTTGTTTTTCCGTAGTCGGACTATGTGTGTACTCTGATGATGTATGTTTAATTCATGTATTGTGTGAAGTGGCGATTGTAAGCCAACTCTTTATCCCATTCTTGTTCATTACATGGGATTGTGTGAAGATGGCCCTTCTTGCGACAAAACCACCATGCGGTTATGCCTCTAAGTCGTGCCTCGACATGTGGGACATATAGCCGCATCGTGGGTGTTACAGTCTCATAGCCTTCAGCAGACTTGTGCATGCCATCAGGCATATCACCCTGAAACAAAGCACAGAGATGACAAGTTTTGCATGTGTATAAACAAAGATGATAACTGTTCTATCAATTCTATCCAATTTCAAATTAGAAAAATATAGAGTAAGTTCAAAATATCAATAGCATAATTTGGCATTGTTCATAATGCGGGGAGCTTCACCACACTACTGGATTACCATGTCAACATAACAAGCATAGATGAAGGGTAAAGAAAATAATTGTATCTATTTTGGATAATGTGCATGGCATGTTGTTCATATCATCAGCCACATAAGTAAGATAAAACAGGAGATGACAAGGTGAAAACGTGGGCTGCTTCATCACACACTGGATTATAGATCCACAAAAACAAGCATACATATAGGGAGTATTAAGTAATGTGCATGGTATGAGTAAGGAATTTGGTTTTACAAGTAAAACTTAGAACTTACGATTCTTACGAACATGCATTTTGGTAGAAACAATAAACTAAACAGCACTAAACGATAGGGAGTATGAGCAAATTAAACAGCAGTTGAGGATAAAGGCTTTAGAAGGACTGACTTACATTAACAGTTAAACCAGCTTTATAATGCCCTTCTCCATGTCAAGGGAAGGATAACTCAAGAATTTCAGCACAGAATCTTCTTCATAAGCATTGCCTGTACTCTACATTTTGTAGAGAGTAATTATAGATATGATAATACTGGAAGGGATAGAGGATAATGAAGATAAGAAGTAGACTGATGCTACATAATCAACTACTAATCCCTGGAAGTACAAGCATTACAGGACAAAATGTACTGACAAGAGCAATGGGCTACACTTCTGCACTGGCATTATCTGTGTATTCTACTTGTTGGTAAGATTAAATATAGATCTGATCTTTTTTAGTAAATGGTGGGCGAGGGAGATAAGATGCAGAATGCTACAAAATGAACCAATCCCTCTTCCCATAATACAAGAGTGTTTTGAACACTGGTGTACTGTACAAAACGTTCTTATATTATGGGACGGAGGGAGTAGCTGTTAATGTAAGTACAGTGATAGACCACGTTCAGTCCTTACAAGAGGACTGCAGAGCTAAATCTCTTCAAAAGCATTGGGTTGATTCTAAATTTATGTAAGAGTCCATACGGATCTTATAATGTCCACCAAATGGACGATTACGAGGCTAACATGTGGAGTGATGCTACATAATCAAACAGCTATGAAAGTAAGTATGGTCATACAGGGCAAGAGGTACTCACAAGAGCAATGCAGTGTGCAGTATAGTTGCAAGATTTTGTGGTCCCTTGAGAATGAATGTTCTTCTGCTAACAGTTTTCGTACAAGTGAGACATTAATGCAAATGCAGAAATGTAGTTCAAATTGTGATGTGATATCATAGACAGTACCTTACGCTGCAACCGAGACCAATGTGTAACAAGATTATTCCAGTCACCGTCAGATAAATGTAGCACCGGAGACTTTACAAAAATTTAGTTCAGAGGCTTGCCATCGAAGTGCGCTTGCCTTAGGTAGGAACGATACTTCATCAACGAGTGCTTGAAAAGCGCAACCAACCCTTGCTCGTCATCACAATCCAGTTTGCTCCTCGCCTATTTAAAAGAATGAAATCTTGTGACTTCTGTCAGCAGAAACATATGCAGTAATGACCATGAATAACATTAGTACATTACTTACGCGTAAGTTGCGGAGGAAGACTGGAAATTGTTCTGTGTCTGCGGTATAATCTTTCCATGAAGGAAAGATGCGCACAAAGTTCCTGACAACAACATAAGCTTCGTCTTCTAAACTCGGAAGAAATGGAACATGGGTCCTATTTGCTGCAATTGGGGCTCTCTCTGGTTCGAAAAGGGATTTGGCAACTGGATTTGGTGTAGTCTTTGCTGGAATGGGGTTTTTGCGTCGTACAGCTGGTGCTATGTCAACTGGCATAATCATACTGTTTGCTGTAGTTGGGGTCTGCTGAGTTGGGGCATCAGAAATGACCAGTGTAGTAGGGCTAGAGTCTGCTAGACTTGGGGTATTTTGTGGGTCAGGTGATATTGCAACTACACCTAATGGGCTATTTGATTTATCAGGTGCCGCTACCTTTCCAAATACTTTGCTTGTGCTCCTCCACGATCAGCAATCACCCTCTTCCTTTTGAACGTCTGATACACAAGAACAACATTTGAATGGATAAATATGGTATGATGACAGATGGAATATGTAATGAAAATGGATAGGCAGGGCGTATTCACATACACGATGTGTAAACTAAGCTAATGGCAGTTCAACAAAGTAGAAGCAATGCAAAGCATCAGTTGCAAGATATGTGCGAGCAATGTAACCTTGGAAAGTTAGAGCAAGTACCTTGATGGGTGAATAAGATAGGGCATCTTCCTTTGACTCCTCCACTAGGGAGCTACATTGACTTAGGTCTCCCTCTAGATCAGAATCACTGTTAGGATCATATTCTGTGCATGAATCTGTAGGTGGAGAGCATTTGCATTGCATTGCATCCAGACTTGATTTCAGTCCCTTAAAGCCAAGTTTGACAGTCATGGCATTGTTCTGCTTTATTCTTTTCATGCGCGCAAGCTCATAATCATTGTGATGCTGTTCAGAATCCGAGATTCATGAAAACATAAAAAGTAGTCAGATTATCTATGGAATGCATTGCGGATTCAACTCGGAGAGTGTCTCCCTATAAACCCCTGCATATGCAAAGTTCACCTCCCCAACCGTGCTTACCAGACCACACACAGAAATACAAACCCCTTATGTCTCTATAACAGGCAGGCACACATTTCAAAACTGAAGTAGGAACATTAGAATCATATGAAATTCGTATTTGAACAAATAAACTAAGCAATTATGAGTGGCGTAATGTTTAGCTTCAAGGATGGACTGTTGGTAGTGCGACACAAAGCAAGTAGGCAGATTGTATTCCATGTAAAAGATCGAACCTTATGTAAAAGCTAGAAATGACACTTTCTTTCTATACAATGCAGTGTTCGTTACCCACACATGATGGAAAAGATCACATAGAGAAATACTATTCACTCATGTCTACGGTTCCAGTATTTAGAAATAGGGTGGTCCACCCTAAAAGAATATTGACAACAAATATGACAAGGCAAGCATAGATGTAGTGACTCAATCATTTACTTGTGAGCTTACTAGGACAAGTATGCAAAATTATAACTACAGTAAGAGACCGTCCAAAATCTGAATGAAGAAGTTTGTCTAGAACTTATTGTTTGCAACTAATCAATGTGAATAATTAGATATTATATCAAATGAGTAAGAAAGACATGTAAAATTGTCAACAAACCTAGCTTGCAATAGTAATCTGGGTCAATGTCACTACGACCAACAATCCAAAATGACTAGTTTCTGTTCCGAGGGCCGGAATCTTGAAAACCCTGTGAACTTTAGAGGTACTAAAGATTACCGAAATACATCTGAGCCATTAAGTGTAGGTAGCATTGAGCACACAACAAACCCTAATGACAGTCCTACCTAATGAGTAATGAATCAATTAGAAAATGAGTGATGAGGAGTGGCTGCTGAGTATTGAGGATGTATCTCAGGATAAATCGGGTTGGCTTGGTGGGTGCTGCACGCCTGAGCCCTGAGCGGACTGGGAAGGTAGGCAAGGCGGCGCGCCCGGGCAGCGGTGACGCTGTTGGGCGAGCGGCTACTGGCCTCCTATTAGTTCGGCGTCTCCTCCTAGAGTCATGTCGTCCGGGGACGGCAAGTCGCCGGCGAGGCAGGCGGCTGGGGGCGAGTAGAGATCGGAAGCGCGCAGCAGAACAGAGGGGAATCGGGGGCCTGGGATGACCCAAAATCCCAGGGTGGACCGGCCCACCGTGGGCACCCTATAGAGATACACACCCGAGCGGCGAACATGCATTTTTGAAACTAATTTAGGAACATTTAGCTGACCAATTACACACCCAAGTTAAGATCTATTTTGTGGTTGAGATCGAAAAGTTGAGGAGATATGAAGTACCACCTCTCTTGCGGCGCCGTGTAGGCATCGGGGGTGCGATGGCTGTCGGTGGCGTTGAAGCAGATCTGCGACGGTAGACGGGTGCATCGAGGGATAAGTCCCGTTGCGGTGGAAGAGAAGGTCATGTGAGCGGCCCCGACAAAGAGGACGACGACGCCGATGAAGCGAAAGGACCCGATGCAAGGCTATTGGTCTGTCGTCGTGGATGAGAAACGTCCATCTCTAGTAGTGGACGATGCGGTCTTGGTAGGCTCTCCAGCATGGTGGAGGACGGTGGCAATGGATGTGGTGGAGGACGGCGGCAATGGATGGGGTGGCGGACGGAGGCTGGTGTGGGGATGGGGTGTTCTAGCGCCAATGGTGTATGAATGGGGAAATAGAGGGGAGGGGGGAGGATCTCAAACTTTGCGACGCGCTTCTCTGAAATGGAGGAAAGTTACGAACTTATCCCCCGTTTAAAATTTCCGACATCGCGTCGGTTGGGGATAGGACGGTAATCTCGCATCTCCCAAATATTTGCCGATAACTATTTCAGGCGAGGAGAGGGTGTTTTGCCGCCCACGGTTGGCACCCACGGTGTATGAACGGGGCTGACAGGAAGGGCGGTTGTGTCACGTCTGATGGAAGTTACACATCTGCCCCTATTTAAAATAGAGAAAAATTCACTATATGTCCCAAAACTTGAGCCGACTGACACTTTAGTCACTGTACTTCAAAATACATTAAATACCATCCATATACTTGCTCTAGGGGTTCACTTCGGTCCATATATATGATTTTGTGTACGTATACGCTGATTTGTCGGTGGTCAACTCAAGCCACGAGGCGTTGACTGCCAGGTCCTCTAAGCTGCTTGAATACGTAGGAAAGCAGGGTTTTAATTGCAAAATTGCCAGTAATAAAACAGTTGCTTCCCACCGACACTCCTCCCCGATCCGCTCCCGCCGAAGCAACTCGTCGTCGATCGCCACGCACACCCCCATCACACGCGCCGTGCACCTGGCCCACCCGCTCCGTCGCCCTGTCATCGCCGAGGTCGTAGAAGATGGAGCCAAGGCCGGCGCCAGCAAGCAGCGAGTGGAGTGCATCGACGGAGCCATGATGGAACATGGAGTTGGCAGCGAGCAGGAGCACGGCGTCGAACATATTGATGATGTGCGCGCTGGGCTGGTGGATGCTGAGCACTACGGTGCACCCGCATGACTTGGCCTTGGCCCGGAGCGCGCCCATGATCTGGAGCGCGGCCGCGCTGTCGAGGCCCGACGTGGGCTCGTCGAGCACCAGCACGGCGGGGTCGCGCACGGCCTCGACACTGATGGACACGCGCCGGCGCTCTCCGCTGCAGGGGTCCTTGACCCTGGCATCTGCGACGCGAGCGAGCGCAAGGTCGTCAACAAGCGCGTCAACCGCGCCGGGGTCCTATGCGTCCGGGCCGAGGAGGAGGCGCGTGCTGAAGTGGTGCGTCTCGCGCACTATGAGCAGCGGGAAGACGACGCCGCGCTGGGTGGCGTAGCCCCAGAGGCGGCGAACGGCCGCAGCCCGTGGCGTCCACGGGCGAGCCATTGACGTGGAGGTCAGTAGGAGGGGAGGAGCTGGTCTCAAGGCGGCCGGAGAGGATCTCGAGCGGCATGGACTTGCCGGCGCTGGGGCCGACGATGGCGAGCAGCTCGCCGGGGCTCGCGCGGCAGCTGACGTTGTGGAGCACTAGGCGGCACTGGCTGCTGCGGCTCACCGGCGGAGGTGCATGCACAGCAAGGTCGCCGGCGGCGTCAAGGAGGAGGTTACAGAATCCTGAAAGAAAATATCGACCATTAAATACTTTCTCTCCGAAGAAGATTGATAAATCAAAAGGCACTTGCCAAATGGAAGGAGGAATTAAATAAATTCCTTAAGAGTTGACTCGGGCTTCTCACATCATCACCGTGTTTGCATTTATTGCTCCACCACATCTTACCTCTGCTGTCGAGCAAGCCGGTGCTGTTGCCGGTAACCGTGAGCCCGTCAATCTGGTAGAACATCAGCCAATAGTTCTTCTTATCGCTCCATGCACCCACCGGCGGCGCCATAATTGTGCCCATGGCCTGCAACAACCAAAGCAAGTTTTCCAGACCGTCAGGTGAAGCCAAAACACGACCCAGATCAGGAAGGACAGACGAGCGGTGCGTGCCTGGATGGTGATTCTGGTGGAGGCGCATGGCCCACTGAACCTGGTGAGGCCGACGAGGAATGACTTTGCCACCGCCACGAGCAGCGTCGTCGACGAGCCGATACTCAAATTCAGAAACTAGAATCCAGTCTAAGGTGAATTCAAATATTTGGAACACTTCATGTCCAACTCAAATGTCACACGCAACATAATGTGTACTCCCATTTAGATATGAACACAAGCGATGTATCAAGATTCAAATACCGAGTCAATCAACCAAGAATGTACAGAACTAACAAACATATAAACACTTATAGAGTATATGGATCAATAATATCAACTAACATACATAAGCCAGACCGTTGTACTTTTTTTTGGCTACAACAGCATCCTTTTTTTAGCCAGCATCTTGGCCCTTTCCGATGCGTGCCACTTATGGTCCATCTATACTACTACTATTGCTGAATGCACATTCAGCCCGATTGGCATATTTGTAGTTCTGGCACAACAATCCAAATGAAATGACTCCGAGTCTTATCAATTAATATAGACTTGTGCTCAAATAAAATTACAAACCGATAAACAAAAAAAACAATTATTACATGATCTCAAAAACAAATGGTTTGATTGATTACATGAATAGACAACACAAAGGTTATTCAACTATGGAAAAAACATTTCACCTATGATTTACCAAGTAGGAATTTAATTTCCTTTTTTCCTTCAGGACCTTAACAATCTGGTCAGTCTCAGCTTGCTTCGTTTTGAAATCCACCAAATATTTAATGGTTGTCTTGAGTACTGCTTGTGATTGTGCTGTTTGCTTCCTCAATATGTCAACTTCATCTCTAAGTGCAGAAGCAGAATCTATTTCTACCACTAGTTTAGCCTCTAGAGCATCAGCAATTGTCAATTCATAATGCACAATTGGGCCGGTGCCACTGCTGTGGGATGATGCAACGTCCATGGGGACCTCGCTCTTTGATCTTGGGCTAACCTGTTTTGCCATTAAAGTTCCGATTGGATTCAGAAAAGTTGAAGTTAGCAAAACATCTCAACTGGGAGTTATAACAGCAAACCAGTTAAACAAACAAGGAATTAAAGAGTTTCAATTGGATGCTGAAAAGTAGTTATTAACATCATTGTAACCCGTTGTTGCAGCAGCAAAGCAGTTAAACAAACAAGTAGATATTTAAGTTAAGGCAAACAGGTAATTCTTAACAGTAAGTATCAAACACATAGATAGGCGCAGTCTACAATATGATTAACAGGCTGTGCCATTATGTAATCAGTAGCAAACTAAATTAAGGCAAGCAACGTAATTGAACAATTTTGCAATAAGTGGCTAACTAAAATTCCGAGAAGAAGGTAACTGAACTTACGCTAGTTCTTTGTACATGCACACGGCAACTTCTTTTTTGCTTACAAGGTTGTACGAAGGAGTCCATGGCATCAATTGCTTGGATACGCAGTACCAATACTTCTTTCTTCCCACACTGCATGGGTAAGTTGAATGGTTAATCTGGTAAGATGGTGCGTCCTTGATATGTTATATGAGGACGTGTAGTCAAACTAGTTGTAGCCAAACACATCACACTGGCTTTTA
Source organism: Triticum aestivum (assembly GCF_018294505.1). NCBI lineage: Eukaryota > Viridiplantae > Streptophyta > Magnoliopsida > Poales > Poaceae > Triticum > Triticum aestivum. Next base: position 546,101,258 of record NC_057813.1, on the reverse strand, counting down.
CTGTATATTTCATGTGAATACTTTTGACATATCGAGATCTAAGCAATCTACAATAGGATGAAAAGACTGGCATCCTTCACATTATTGGTGAACTCAGTTCATAGAAACAAGCAATTCAACCATTCTGTGGGTAAATCAAAAGCACCACTGGAATATTTTTCACTATCCAATCATACACGCAAAAAGGGGCGATGCCACCATAGGGGATGGTATGGGCGGCCGCCTCAGGTGGATGGAAAGTGTGCACCTAGTTTGAGTCGTCCAGGTTGGCCCACGCTAGTTTTGTTCGTCCCAACGCACAAGCAGGCAATGTAAAAAAAATGAAGAAAAATGTTTCAATTTGGATGGGCCAATAACATAAGTGCAAGGCAGGCCCTATAGCAGGCTCGCGGCCCAAACGAGCGCCTCCCATATCGATCGACAGCAGGAAAAATCCCAATTCATTCATTCCAGCCTCCAGTTTGGTTCGCTCCTAACCTAGCCGCCGCTGGACAGACCGACACAGCACTTCCTCGCGCCCTCGTTGGAGGGCGGTCGCCGGGCTTCAAGCGAACGGAAGGACAAGAAGATGAAGATCCAACCCAGGGTGTAGCCTGCGTGGGAGGCAGCGGCGGTAGCATGGGCATGGCATCAAGCTTGCGCAAACAGACAGTCGCAGCTTGCAAGAGTAGCACGCGCAACGAGCAGGTACATCACATCCCTGATTATATCTAATTCAACTCTTCAATTTCTGGCCAATAGTTAAACCTGACGGTGTTGTAAAACTGCTTGTATGTAGGGAATCTATGAGAAAATGAAACCAATTTCTACTTATTTTCTAACTCCCCCAATCAATACTGAACTGACTGAATCTGATGTATCTAATCAAGTTTCCGGTGCAAACATACAAGCTCATGTTGTTCTTGAACCTGAAGTGTCTAATGAACAGACTGCTAATGATGGATTTGATGCAAACATTTTACATGCTCCTGGTGATAAACATATAGTGTCTAATGAGGGATCTAATGCAAGTATTTTGCAAGCTCATTGAAGGATTGAGTGTCTAATGATGATCTACTATGTTGAGAGAGACAGAGATTTGCAGGCATTGAAGACAAGCAAATTATAGTGCATTTTCATAGCTTGAGGAAACGTCGAGGCCATCTAGCAGAAAATCTCCGTATCATGACAACATAGCATAAATACTTTTCTAATCTGTTGTTTGAAACTATTGGCATACTTGTGCAGGATAGATATATTGATATGCAATTTGCGCACTGGTTATACATGTAATTACACTTCAATATTTTCAGCCAGAGAATGAATAATTCAAGCAGGTACAGACCATGTTTGTAGTCCTTGTACACCATGTTGCATTTTGTGTTTTTGGTGCTTGCATCATTTAGTGTTTATAATCTGAACTACTTTGGATCATTAGCTGGTTTTCAAAGTGCATGTAGCTTCACATTTCTCAAGTTATGTTGATTTCCGGAGTGCAAGTGCCTTCATATTTTTTAAGTTAAATGTTCGCCCCTGGTAACTTGAATTCGTGGATCAGCCACTGCACACAAATCATACATGAATTCCAGTACGAATTAAATGAAATGCAGGGACTTACGCTAGCTCATTGTACAGGCTCACTGCAGCTTTGCTTGCGCTTGGGATGTTCCATGTACAAGTCCATGTTACCACTTGCTTGGATGTGCAGGCCTTGTGCTCCTTGCATCCCCCTCTGCATTTTTGACATGGCGAATGGTTGATCAAATAAGAGGAATCGACCTTGATGTTGTACCGGAGGACAGATACTTACAAGGTTATATGGGTGTGCAGGATGTGTACCAGATCCCGTAGCGCCGTCATGCATCGCTAAAAAATGGATTTGCTTGTTTCAGATGATATCTCTAGAAGAAATAAGAGTTAAAGTCAGAGTTGCATAGGCGTGTAAGCTAAGAGAGCAGTGAAAGGATATCCAAACATCGTTAGAATAGTGCACAAGGGAGTGATGTGTGGATACCTAGTTCGGGCCGGCGTTTGGGCATGATCGCCTAGCTAGAGTGCGGGTCACTTCAGATCTGTTGAGGGTGATGCGCTGGCGTTGGCTGGCCGCACACGGATGCAGATCTTGAGTGGCAGCGGAGCGCTACGATGCAGTGGACGAGACCATTGGTGAAGCCCGAACGGCCTCGGGGGCGGAGGTGCGACGGTGTGCTCGGTGAAGTAGCCCCGGTGAGCTGGGAGACTGTAACGCCCCGGATACAACTTTCCACATTCGTAACTTCAACTCTTGCCTTTTCTGGAGATGCGATATGATATTTCCTTCGTGGTTGGGTTTTGTCTTTTGTTTTGCGTTTTGTTCATGTCATGCTTTTCATCATCGCATCATTTGCATTGCATCGGCACTCGTTGCCATCATTGTTTTTTAACTTGCATCCGCTCGTAGTTGCCGCGTCCCCCCTTGCTTTTGTTGACCGCCCCAAGACCAACCGTGTTTTCGTTTCCTTTTGGTCTGACCAGCTAACCTCCCTTGCCAGCTCGCAGCCCCCCTCGTGCGCGTGTCTGAAACTCCCCCGAAACCGACCCGGGCAGTCGTCACCGTTGGATCCGGATCATACCCTAACATCTATAAAACATCTCTGTTTTCTCATTTGGTTTCTCTAGCCTATTTTTCTTGACCACCCGGTTACGATCGGAGGGACCGGATAGCCCTAGGCTAAACTACTTGCTATGTATATATGCAGATGAAACCCTAGGCCTGTCCCATCCATCCATCAAATCCTCCCCGCCGCCACTTCTCTCTTCCTTGGGATCGCTCCCGATCCAAAATCCACCAACCAGAGCCAAATCTAGATCCCCTCTCCGCCCGACCACCTCCCTCGTTTTCAGCATCGAGCCAACCACCTGCTCCTCCTCGATCCAGCCCGTAGCCCTCCACCTCTCGATCTCTCCCCGCCAACTAGTGCCTCCCCTGGATCCCATCATCTTCGCGTGCCACGCCAGAGTTCCACCTCGCCGGAGCACAGGACCTCCTCTGCCGCCGGTGAGATGCCCTGCTGCTGCTCCTCCGTTTTCCCCTGCACCTCCAGTGCCTCACATCTCCCTCTCGACCTCCTAATGCAGCGCCATGGATGGCTGCAGCCCAAGCTCGCGTCCGACCTCTTGGATCCATCGTTGCTCCGTCTCAAGCCGCGTCCTCGCCGGGCCTCTCGCGCGCCCGAGCTCCACCTTGCGTGCCCGCCTCCTCGTCCTCGTGGCCGAAGCAGCCAAACAGGAGGCCTTCGCCTGAGCCTCCTTCGCTCTCCTCATCGACCCAGGGAGAGGAGATCCTCCCGAAGCCCCTTTTCGCCATCGTCGCTCGGCACCATCGGTGAGTCGTCCACCAGGCCATGCCCCTACTCCCTTCCCCGTTCCCTTCGTTGAAGTCCCCTCTCTTCCATCACCTCTCATTCCCTCTCTCTGTTCTCCTTGTAGCGCTGCCGCCTCCTGCCTGTGCGTCGTGCGCGAGAACCGACAAGGCTCCAGCGCCATGGCCTTCCCCACTTCTGCCCGAGCGCCTCCAGGACCTCATCTGCCCCGCCGTGTCGCCGAATCCGGCCACCAGGACCCTCCAGCGCCGCCGCTTCCTTCCTCCTGCTGTTGCGCCCCTTCTTCCTCTGCTTCGAGGACGAGCCAGGCGCCCGCGTTGACTTCTCGTCGTGAGGCTCCTGCCAACCCCGTCCGCATCGCCAAGCCCAGCAGCCGCATCCAGCTCGCGCCGGCCCAGTGGCCACGCTGGTGAGCTGCCCCCCAGCGCCTGTTCCTGTTGGGCCAGACTGCAGATTCGGCCCGCATGCATTTTTTTCCTAACCTGCGAATTTACTAATTATCCAGAGAATATCAGTTTTGCAGAAAAACCCCTAGAATTCATGCATATATTAACTCCACAACCGTGCATCATATGTAAAAACATTATATATGAAAAATGCTTAGAATTTTGTGTAGATTAATAATATGCCACTTTCATCCATGTTTAAAATACTTAAAATGATGTTTGTTTAAAATTTGCTTAAATGCCATGCTAAAATGATTTATTTCATAACTAAATAACCGTAGCTCGGTTTTAAATAAACTTTATATATAAATGGGGTGGAAAATGCATAGATTAACTTGGTGCACTTTATTTTCCTGTTTAACAACAATAAAATTGTGTTTAGGGCAGAACAGTACCAAATTCGAATATTGCATATGGGGATTTTCCGGAATTGTTGTTTGTTGTTCCGGCCTCATTTAAACTTGCCTAGGTAGGTAGTTTAATTATGCTTCACCTCTTGCCATGTTTAACAACATTTAACATTGCTTGGTAGCTTAAATGGGATTAAACTAAATCTGTCAATGTGGTGTTTTGTCAATATGCAACTTGTTGCATATTGAGCTCCACTTAACTTGTAGTATTGTTTGTTGCACTTTGCCATGCCATGCCTCATTAAACCGGACATGCATCATACTTGTTTGTGCATCATGCCATGTTTATGCTTGTGCATTTACCATGTTGTTTGTTTCTTTCCGGTGTTGCTTCCTAGTGCCGGTAGTGTTGCAATTGTGAGGATTCGTTCGACTACTCCCATTCGTCTTCTTCATGGACTCGTTCTTCTTCCTAGCGGGATTTCAGGCAAGATGACTGTCACCTTGGATCTCATTACTATCATTGCTATGCTAGTTGCTTCGTTCTATCGCTATGCTGCGCTACATATCATTTGCTCTTGAAGACTCCCCAATTTGCCATGAACCTCTAACCTTTTCACCCTTCCTAGCAAACCGTTGTTTGGCTATGTTACCGCTTTGCTCAGCCCCTCTTACAGCGTTGTTTGTTGCAGGTGAAGTTGAAGATTGCTCCATGATGGACAGGATTATGTTGGGATATCACAATATCTCTTATTTTATTAATGCATCTATATACGTGGTAAAGGGTGGAAGGCTCGGCCTTATGCCTGGTGTTTTGTTCCACTCTTGCCGCCCTAGTTCCCGTCATACCGGTGTTATGTTCTCGGATTTTGCGTTCCTTATGCGGTCGGGTGATTTATGGGACCCCTCTGATAGTTCGCTTTGAATAAAACTCCTCCAGCAAGGCCCAACCTTGGTTTTACCATTTGCCTCACCTAGCCCTTTTTTCCCTTGGGTTTCCGGAGCCCGAGGGTCATCTTTATTTTACCCCCCGGGCCAGTGCTCCTCCGAGTGTTGGTCCAACCAGAGCGATGTCCGGCGCCCCCTGGGCAACCAGGGTCTATGCCAACCCGTCGTCTTGCTCATCCGGTGTGCCCTGAGAACGAGATATGTGCAGCTCCTATCGGGATTTGTCGGCACATCGGGCGGCTTTGCTGGTCTTGTTTTACCATTGTGGAAATGTCTTGTAAACCGGGATTCCGAGACTGATCGGGTCTTCCTGGGAGAAGGTATATCCTTCGTTGATCACGAGAGCTTATCATGGGCTAAGTTGGGACACCCCTGCAGGGTATAAACTTTCGAGAGCCGTGCCCGCGGTTATGTGGCAGATGGGAATTTGTTAATTTCCGGTTGTAGATAACTTGACACCAGATTTGAATTAAAACGCATCAACCGTGTGTGTAGCCGTGATGGTCTCTTCTCGGCGGAGTCCGGGAAGTGAACACAGTTTTTGGGTTATGTTTGACGTAGGTAGGAGTTCAGGATCACCTCTTGATCATTGCTAGCTTCACAACCATTCCTTTGCTTCTCTTTTCGCTCCTATTTGCGTATGTTAGCCACCATATATGCTTAGTCGCTGCTCCAACCTCACCACTTTACCCCTTCCTTTCCCGTTAAGCTTTGCTAGTCTTGATACCCATGGTAATGGGATTGCTGAGTCCTCGTGGCTCACAGATTACTACAACAACAGTTGCAGGTACAGGTTATGCGATGATCTTGACGCGGGAGCGATGTTAACTTGTTTTGGAGTTCTTCTTCTGCTTCTTTGATCAGGGGATAGGTTCCAGGTCGGCAGCCTGGGCTAGCAGGGTGGATGTTGTTTGAGTTTCTGTTTGTGTTTCGTCTGTAGTCGGATGGTGATCTTATGTAAGATGATGTTGTATTCGTGTGGCATTGTATGCCTTTTGTATGTATCCCCATCTATTATGTAATGTTGATGTAGTGATATCCACCTTGCAAAAGCGTCTTCAAGATGTCTATCCTTGGTGGGACCTTCGAGTTCCTTTAGGATAGGGCCGCATCTTGGGCATGACAGAGATGGCGTCGGTGAAGCACACTGATGCGGTGGAACTCGGTGTCTGTGAGGCACGTCGGTTGCGGCGGCCGACGTTGTCGGGGGACCACCCGGTGCGGTGGACGACGGCGTAGATGAGGTAGCTCCGGTGCGGTGGTGAAGCGCGACCGTTGTCTTCGTCGTTGTCGTCTGGCACAGAGGTGGGGAACGGTGGGGAAAGAGACGAGACGAGGGGCGATTTGAGGGTTGGCGGCAAATTAGGGATTTGAGCAATCTGGGCGCAGAAGGGGACGGTGGAGAAGAGATATTTTGTAGGGCTGGAATTGGGGCCGCCAGATATTTCAATCCAAAACGTGGAAGCGCAAACTTATATTGTCGTCGTCTTTTTTTTGGGGGGGGAGGGGGGTGAGTGGCTGGGTGCTACGCGTCCGCCCGACACACGCGACCACCCCGACAAGACTATGCTTCGGTGCCTTAAGGCACCTGACTTTGTGTCCATGACATGTGGGCCCAACAGGTGGCTGACCCACATGTTAGTGACCCAAAGGCAGTTGCCTTTAAGGCACCGAAGCAGCGTCCACTCCGACACGACCCTGGTCTACCTGGTGCGCCTACATATGAGAATGTAAACCAATCTTCTTTCATTTGCAAACGAATCTGTATGTATTACCATGCCCGTGTTTTCCTTGCAATAATTAGTCATTCGAAACGAGATACTCCATCCGTTCACTTTTTTAAGTTGTTTCAGACAACTTAAAATGAACTATTTTGCACACTGTCTGAAATGTCTTCAAGGTCTTATAAAAGTGAACAGAGGGAGTACTATAAATTAATTAATGAGGAGTTATTTGAAAAAAAATCGAAACAGTACCCACGCTAACATGGATTAGAGTGTGTGTCACATAATTAGTTATTTGAATTAGAGTGTGTGTCACGTAGTTAGTTATTTGAATTAGAGTGTGTGTCACATAGCGATCTCCAATTCTAACGTGGATTTCGCATTTCACTGTATCCACGCTACTTTTTAATACAAATTCATATGTATATGATGAACACCATGGTAGTGAGAAAACTTTTGGATGGATTCAAACATATGACCTACAAAATAGCACAACAAACTGAGTCAATGTCAACTTTTCGAAACTTAGTATGGCACGAATTCGAAATAATTACCCATATGCCTGGTCCTCGGTTCAAATCTTACAATGTACACCGAATTGAAACATCGATATTAAGTCTCGTACCATGTACATTCAAATGTTGTTTTTAGACCCCCCCCCGCACAAACGCTACATACTTCCTGTATAGGTCAATCTTCCTCTCCTAACCACCTTAGGAAGCTATAGGTTTCCAACACACATTCATGCTTTCTCTCCATGTTTCGATCTCAAATCTCTCAACTACACAACCCCTTTTTCCACTTTGTTACCAAATGTATTTACCTCACACACCCGCCATTGCACCCCATGCCGGGCTCTCTCTCTCCCCCCTCTCCCTCTCACCCTCTCGCGCTAAATACATGCATTTCCTATCTAGCCCCCCAACCTCTCGTGCGCACGCACGCACGTTGTATATCTAGGTCACTCCCTCGAGACTGTCTCACTCTTTCTTCCGCATGGCGGGCCACACTCGCTCAATCTCGCTCTCTTTATCTGAGTCTCGTTTAACCTCATTTTCTTTCACACACAAATGATATATCTCCCTGTTCAGGCCTCGGTCGACACACTCTATACTCTCTCACGCCGATTGTCTATCTAGGTCAGCCCATCCAAGCCGTCGCCACTCTTTCGACCTCATGGTGGGCCATGCTCACTCAATCTCTCTCTCTCTCTCTCTCTCTGTATGTCTCAATTGACCTCGCTCTTTCTCGGACAAAAACGATATATCACCATGTTTGAGCCCAATTCGAGCTATTCACATTGTATACTCTCTCACGCACATCGTCTATCTAGGTCACTCTCTCCAACCCGTCTCACTCTTTTTATCGCACGGCGACCCTATGTGATCGGTTGACCTTGCTTCCTCCCACGCACAAAATATATCTACACATCTGTGACTGGATCATCTATCAAGCTCTATCTTACAGCCCTCACCCTTGCCAAAAAGCTCAATCGGACAATATCTCTCCAGAGCATATATATTTGTTCAATGAATGTCGGACCACACTCACTTTGTCTCTCTATCTAAATATCTCCCGATTGACCTTGCTTTGTCACACCGTATCTTTCACACGTTGAAGCTACTACCTCTCTATCCCTCGCAAAGCCGGAGCTATTTACATTGCGAGAGGCACTCCAACCGTGGATTAATTTGTGTAGGCATTTATTCCGGTCGGTTTAGATTAAATTTTCGTAGCATTCGGCCCACAACTACTCCAAACACCGTTGCAACCCACACAACTCCCCTAGTTGATTTCCCTCTGGCTCGGTCATCGCTCTCTCGCACGTCCTTTCCCGCCTTCAATGTCGCACCATGGTATTATTGAAAAACTATGTTGTTCTCTTTAATTATTATAAATAAGCTACAAAACTACACATCAATAGTCCACTTGGAATGTAACAAATTTCGACCCACAAATTAAAGTGCTACAAACTACACAATGAGGGGCCCACATGTCATGAAACAAATTTGGACCCATATACAAATTAAAAAATAAAGGACGAGGATCGAACATGCGACCGGGCCTTCAAGCCGCACGTCAATAGGCAACATACGTAGAATAGAAATGTTTGTTGTACCCCCTTTGTTCACATAATGTTTTTATATTACCACAGCCTAATTAATGGATAACATGTAATATTATTTTTAGTACTATTCGCCTTCACTTACTGGTGGGTTCCATGTGTGCTCTCTCTCTCCTCCCCTTCTGCGTTTAGACGCACGGGCAAATAGGAAGAACTCGCGGGCGATGTTGCCATTGACCATATCTAGACGCGTTCACATGTCACGGCACCAGTTTCACGTACTAGCAGCACTAGTCAGTGTGTACGTGCAATGCACGTTAATTTGTAAGTATATTAAGTGCATGCGGATATTAACTACTAGGATATTATTTGCGTGTTGTCATGTGATTAGCACTATTTTTGGCATGAAATTAACTGCACGCTAAACGTGTTGAGCGCTCGACATTGAAGCAGTCTAGGTCGTTGGATTACAAGGAATACATGTTGCTTGATGACAATTTATATTTAATTTGATACGGCTCTAGCAGAACATTCAATCGATCAAACCATACATTTCGTCCAGTCTGACTCCGACTTAAAATTATACGATGATCGATATAACATAAACGGAAATGATAAATGTTCGGATTTTAAGCATGGCAATCCGAATGTTTTTCATGGAAAATTTAGATTACGCGGCGGCGGTGGGGGCATCTCGCGATGGGAAGCGGCTCCTCTGCCGTGCTCTGTGTGTCATCGGGCCACTGACCAACGGTGACGGCGGCGTCTTGCGCCATTGTTGGCGTACTCCTGGACGTTGGCCTAGCTTCAAGGAAGGCAAAAATGTTCTGGTCTTCGGAGCGAGTCAACTTGCGGGAGGAGGCGACTGGCGTTGGTGCATTGAAACGGTCGACGGCGGCCATCCATGCCGCTGAGGGGGCACTGGCACCCGCGCGGGGACAGGCGCTGTCAACAGCGCGGTGGAGACATTTGTGTGCACGTGCACCGGCACAGGCGCGCACGTCAGTGCACGCGCAGGCGCATGCGCTGGCAGGTGCACGGGCACCAGCACGGGCGTGCGTGTCAGTGCACGCGCAGGCACATGCGCTGGCAGGTGCACGAGCGCGTGAAAGTCGGCGGGGACCTCGTGGAACCCCGTGGGATCAAGCTCAGCGACAATGTGCGGCTCCCAGGCCATCAATGCCACGGGGATGGGCGCTGGCGCAGTCGGGGCGACGAGAGCCGGAACGGGAGCGGGTACAGGCGCGGCGTCTTCCCGCAAGGCCAGTTCAAGCTCGTCCCAAAGCGCCTTATGTTCTTGAGACTCCGGCTGGGTGTCTTCCTCAGGAAATTGGAACACTAAGGGCAGACCGTCGTGATGCGGCATGGCGTACGTTTAGGTCAGGCTAGTTGGAGGTAGACGATAGGAGAATCAGAGAGGAAGAGAGAGGATTGTAGCGATACCGGGTAGTGCGGGGTTGATTTTAAACTGCGGCGCCGGCGACATTAAAAGTGGGAGCAGTTGGGACGATGGTGGGCGGCAGAGCCTGGTCAAAGGGCTCGCCTCCCGGTGAGCCTGCACAGCGGTCTGCTCGCACGCCTCCCTGACAGCCAGTGCAGCGGTCTGCCCGCACGCCTCCCATTGACTCACAGGCTTGCTCGGACGGCACCTGCCGATGAGAAGCGGGGACTTGTGGCTGCACGTAAACGCCCACGGTTTCAATAGTGAAAGCGTTCGCCTTAACGTGATAGGTCTTTGTTCCAAAATACCTTGGCTCTTCATTTGTGCAACTTGTCATAAGCAATTTGTCTCAAATTGAAGAAAAAACTTACGAAGTAATATTTGTGCCATATCACGTGACCATGCCTAGTTTCAATAATTTACGCTCACTTTTGGATTTTCTGAAATTTAAGATCCAGGATTCAAAACAATATCATAACCTGCATCATGCAATAAATTTTCAAGCCGTACATCTGTCATGTTGTATTTCTTAAGAAAGGATTCGGTCAAACATTTTGCTTAGTTAGACTTCAGACAAGTTATATATGCAGAGTAAAAGGATAATCCCTCCGTACGAGTGCATTGCCTGATATATTAACTCAAGTACTAGGCACGAATGAACGGGCTCAATTATGTGCTCATCCTGGTGTAGTACAGTAGTAGTAGTAGTAGTAGTAGTAGTAGTAGTAGTAGTAGTAGTAGTAGTAGTAGTAGTAGTAGTAGGCAATGCAGTTGACGGGTGACCTTGACGAGTGGCGAGCAAGGGAATTGAACCGTGCTCGGCACGGTAGGTAACGTTGTCTGGTTACTAAAGCATCCATCCCTTGTTCATCGGTAGTCATTATGGACCATGGACATGAGGGGAATTTCCTAGGGCTGGAATTCTGGACGCCAGATATTTCAACTTCAAATGCTGAGGCTCGATTGGTTGTGGTTGCCTAATGTGCGTACCACGCACGCCACCGAAGGACATGAGCCCAATTTTTTTTAGGATCAACATGAGCCAAGGTCTTGCTAGTACGCCGTTGGGTCCTACCATTCGAGAATACAAAAGGAACCTTTTAAATTGCCGAACGAATCTATGTGTATTACAATACCTGTATTTTCCTTGCAAATACTAATCTCAACGTGGTAATTGATTTATGACGAGTTGTTGAATTAGAGTGAGTTTGTGATATAGTGATCTCAACGTGGATTTCACATTTCATGGTATCCCTAGTGAGTTTTCCAATGCAAATTCAAATTTAGAAGATGAACAATATGGAGGTGAGAAAACTTTGTATGTATCAAGCATATGACCACACACACACACACATAGAGACACACACACACGAACACAACAACAATCCAATAAGTATAGTGCATCTATTTTTTCCAAACTATGCATGTATGACATGAATTCAAAAATACTCCTTCTATTCCTAAATATTAGTATTTTAGAGAGTTCAACAAGTGACTACATACGGAGCAAAATGAGTGAATCTAGACTCTAAAATATGTCTATATACATCCATATGTGCCTGTCCATTTGAAGCCTCTAAAAAGACTAATATTTAGGAACGAAGGGAGTAAAATGTAAGACATCCATGGTCCTCAGTTTAATATTTAAAATGGACATGAAACTGAAACATGAATATTAAGTCTAGTACTACAGTACATGCAAATGTTGTGTTTAGGGGGAGCTATGATTGTCGGGGGTCAACCCCTCGACCTTAGATAAAATTGTGGAGCTCTATTTAGGGTTGTTTAGATTATATTTGTCCCCACCCTCCCAGCCACTGATTGGTTGTGCACCCCCACCCCTCCTCCCCGGGAGAATATCATGTGCCCCCATACCTTAGATGATATATGCCGATACGAGTTGCTTGGAGCTTGTAGATCTGAGATATAGCAGCTCACATGATGTGTCTTAATATTTTTGCAGGAAACGTTGATGAGTTTGAGAATTGCACACAATTTGTACAAAACTACTTAGATGCCCTTTGATCACATATCCAACAACGTCGAAGCTCGTATCACCATAGCATCTAAGATGAAGGAGGACATCATATTCTCCTGTATGTAAGAATATCATGTGCTACCACACCTTAGATGCTTTGGTGATACAAGCTCTTCGGAGGCGTTGGATTTGTAACCCAACACCTCCTCGGTGGTTCAAATGGTTTTTTGCAGAAAAACCCCAAAAGAGTTCGGCCACTGCTTACAAGCACAAAGACTGCTTAGATGCCATTGGATCTCAAATCAAACAACCTCCAATCTCATATCACCGTAGCATCCAAGCTGCAATAGCACCTTATGTTTTCTCGCACCCGAGAGTATGAGGTGCTCCCGCACCGTAGATTCTATGGTGATACGAGTTCACTAAGATCTAACGGCCCACAGTAGGAGGTTTGAATGTTTTGCAATATACGGCTGATAGAGTTTGGAAAATGCGCAGAAAGTACAAGTACTACGCATGTGCCATCTTATCACTGATCATACGACCTAGATGCTCATATCACCGTAGCGGGTAATTAAGCTATGGGGCGCACCTAATATGAGCACCGGGGAGCCGTTGGATCGAAGATGCAGTGGCACACACGAGGCTTGAATGTTTTATTTGCAAAAAAACCTTGGGATAGTTTGGAAATTGCGCATAATTACAAAGACTACTCCTAAGCCATTGGATCTCACTTCCAATGGTGTAAAAACTCGTATCACCATAGTATCTAAGCTGCGGGGTGGATGTGATATTCTATGCCGCTGTCATTTTTGTTCGTAAACTTCGAAAATACATGTAACTCGTGTCGTTACTTGTCTAACCGCACGAAGTGTTTGTTCGAAAAAACCATCCTACACTAAAATATCGGAACAACACACAGGGGTCCCACATGTCATTAATCAAATTTGGACCTAAAACTAACAAATCTGAAACATGAGGTTCGAACTGGCAACCTGGACTACAAAGTGTAAGTCGATAGCCTGACAAAACGAACGGTTGTTGGCTTTGTCCCATAACTTGATTTTATACAGTACTTGCATTGAGTAGAGTAGAGGGAGTGCCTCGTCAACACGTGCATGACTGTTGTCTCACTTACTGGTGGGTCCCAGGTCTGTGATCTCAATCTCTCTTCTCTTCATCATCTAACCTTTGCATGGGCACACACGAAAAGCGGCGCTAGCTTGCCGTGGTGTTATTACGTCTAAAAAAAGCTTAAAAAAATAGAAGAATCGCCTAGAACAAGAGACATTGTGGCTGGTCGAGACAGAGCTAATCACATCTATCCTCCGTGTCACATTTGCATGATGAAGCTGTGTGGCTAGTGGGGTGTTTTCAACCGACTGGCTGGGTCCCGAGGTCGAACCATAGGTACTACGTCTGATACAGTATAATTTTACACGCACATTTTTCCTCCCTGTCGAGATGTGGCACACCCTACCGCGCGGTTTCGGGGTCCTCCCGGGTGGTGCACGCATATATTCTTCCTGACGTGGGACGCCCTACCGCGTGTTTTCTGGGTCCTCCTCGGTCGTAGCACCGAAGCAAGTAAATGAGTCGTCAAATCACGAAAGACCACCTTTCCCGCCGAGTACATCAGTGAAGCATGGTGGCTAGCTAGTTGGGCTAGTTCGACCGATTAGCTAGGCCGCCGCCACATTTGTTTTTTCACCCCTTTTTTTATCTACTTGCCGGCAGGTAAATTTAAATATCCACTGCGGCGTTGCTCTGGTGTTTGGGTGTGGCAGGATTTTTAATTTTTTGATTGACGGGAGCAGGCGCAGCAGGATTTTTAATTTTTTGATTAACGGGAGCTAGCGCGACAGCAATTAGTCACGATGACTCCACCTGTAAAAACCCACTGCTCCCTGATGTGAGAAGTCGTCGACTGGTGTTTTGCCGTGGTGAAAACCAAAAGATTCCCCGCTCCCTCTGCCTTCCCGTAGATTGCATTGCCTTTCAGCCGTTTCGCCCCCTTTGCTTCCTCTCCCCATTGCTTCTACCTGGTGCCATGGCGGCGCAGCAGATCACGGAGTCCGAGGTTAGGCGCCTAACACAGGAGCTCCATGTCAAGGATGCGGAGCTCAGGGACAAGGACGTGGAGCTCCATGAGCTCAAGGAGGAGAGGAGTGCCATGCACCTCCGCTATGTGCGGGAGTTCACGGAGCTTCAAAAGCGGCAGGCGTCCACCACAAATATGCTCGAGGCGTTGGTGGTGTTGCTGCAGAAAGTGGGAGATATGATAGGCCGTCAGGGGAGCCAGCTGGAGCGCGAGCGGGCCAATCGTGACGAGGTCCAGGATCGCCTCAGCCACTTGGTGAACCAAGTTGCCACACACATGTTGCGGCTGCGCGATGCCTACCGTCGTGCCAGCGTGACGATGCAGGCCGTCGGGCTAAACCCGTTCGACCACCCAGTCTACTTCATGAGCTGCGGCTTCCTGACCTGGTCTCCTTCTTCACCTATATCTCCGAGGACCTGAGCCGTCTCCGTGCGATGGTGGGGGCTGAGCTGGACAAGGAGGGGTTGCAGGCTGCCGTAGCCGTTGCCGGGCTAATCCTTTCAGGGCTCCGTCACCGGAATCCATTCGTGCCATTGGACGCCGTCTTTGACGATCTGGCTCCCATCGACCGGGAGCGGGCTCTGCGGGCGGTTGCACCCTGCATCACCAACGTTGTGCGCTCTCGAGAAGCAGAGGGATTTCGGTGGTGTTTAGGCGCCCTCTGCAAGGGCATGTCCATGTCTCGGTGCAACATGACCGTTGGATCAAACTCAGACGGTGCAGATCAGTCACTGTAGCACAAAGCGTGTGGGTGTGTTTGGTTGCATTCTCATCTCAATATAGTTGTTTCCTCTTCGTGTATTTTTGTCAACCTACTAGTGTGGACTCATGCACCCTTCATGCACTCTGCCAAACACCCAAAAGTGGGTCGAGAAGGGAACTTTTGCTCCCATCCCGTGCACCTTTCATACACCCTGCCTAACACTATTCGTGCTTCATATGGTTCATGTTTCATGGAGTACTGTAGCACCATACTCTCCGTGCACTGTGGACCTATTTTTGTTAACATTGATCTCACCGTTCATTCTCGACCGGACAGTCGAAAAAGCGGTACTATGTTACATATAGGAGTAGTTGACATGCGCACAACAACATTTGTTATCGTCATATCTTACTACACTAGCAACAAGATTGTGTAGTACTGACGTATGAACCACTGCACATGCCTAGTAGTAGGAGCACTGTGTATGTTCAAGTGGCTGCCGTGTTTCGCACTCCTCTGTCGTAAGAGTGGAAACGCTTGTTGTAATCAATTTTTCTTCAGAAAAACAGTGGACACGCTCTACCGTGCGGATCCTCCTCAGCCATGCACTAAATTACTCACTTCCGCCGACGTGTGGGATAGCCAGCACCTGGGTCCACCAGCCATGCACTAAATTACTCCGTAGTAGAGTGACGATAGACTACCCCGATCGAACCGCCACAGTAATACCTAATGAGCCGTCAAATCACAAAACCCCCTCCTTTCCAGCAGTAAGTTTGACGGATGAAGCAACCATCATTTCACTCTTCTCTCTCAGCTTCCTCTCTACCCAACCCTCGCTTCTCCCTCACCTTGTTCCTCGTTTCTTCAAGAAAACCCCGACCTGCTTCTGCCATTATTCTTCTCTCCCAAACAAGGAAAGGTGAGCGCATCAATGGTGTTGATTGTGGCCAAGGCCTGGTCTTGCAACCCCGAGACTGATCCTATAACTCCCTCTCTTTTCTTCTTTTGGGTTTGTGATTATGGTTTCTTTTATTTTATTTCTATTTGACAGTTTCTTGATGGACGCTGCAACACCGGCCGGAGTGATGTCTATGGCTCTGGACAAAACCGCCGAGGCTCATGGTACGAAGAAGCGCAAGCACCCCGCCGAGACTACCGCAGACAAGCTCAAAGCCATCGCCCTGTCCAAGCCCCCCTCTCCGGGATCCCTCATTAAGCAAGTCCAGGTAATATCTATTCTTGACGATCTTTTTCTCGATCTTGATCGTGTTTTTTCATCTAACACGCAGTACTAGTACTAGTAGTACAACTTTCTGGGTGATCTTGCATGTGATTTTTGTGTGCCAAATGACGGTTCTAAATTCCTCTTTTGACAAAAACACGCGAGAGGTTGACACTAATTTCTTATAGATTACTTTCAACTACTCCCACTGTCCCAAATTTCTTGTCTTAGATTTGTCTAGATACGGATGTATCTAATACTAAAATGTGACATGCTACATCCGTATCTAGACAAATCTAAGACAAGAATTTTGGGACGGAGGGAGTACTTTATGAACATCAATGCTACCTCTGAAGAGGGTATATTTGCCTCAGTAACTTGTGTTATGGATATTGCAAGTAATCCCTCTGCTCTAATGCCTTTGAAGACATGTTCTAGTGTCTTTGTTCACTCATTTCTGTGCGTATATCTAGTCATATATGGAGTATAACATCGAAAATCATCTTATATTTCTGAACGGAGGTAGTAATAAAATATGGTTTCTGTTTGAATTAGAACTAGGTCCGCGGTGGAGATGAAGTTCTCAAAGTCATGCCGTGTGAACTGGAAGACCTGATGATGAGTTCTACTACTGAACTATCCAGCTGTTGTGTCCTTGTCACCACGTGTCCTGAACTAGTGTTTTCCTGTAGCATTGTTTTCAGGCATGTTCTTGAGGCTGTACTTGACCACAACAATTTCCTGGATGTGCCTTCGATTACGAAGGGTGTGGTTCTTGTAAAGCTTCCCAACAAATCTGATGCGGCCTGTCTTCATCATCATGTTTATGAGTGGAAAGACCACTCCGTTAGGTTCTCCAAGGTTGACAAGATGGTGATGGTGCATGTAGACATCTCACACGAAGTCCATGGCCTAGTCAGTTATGCGGGGTTCATCCCGTAGGTCGGTGGCAAGAAATAGTGTGCAGAGTTTAGTAAGTGAAACTTTGCTTGTCTATAGTAAGTACTATTGTTCAGTACTTGATTTGTGTTTGTGAACCCTGTATTATTTATTAGTACTGCCGCTTTTGGTGTACGGTCAGTCCCGAGAACGGTCTATGTTAATGTCTGCCCACTCAATTCAGTCTGTATATTTTGAAGTATCCAGATCATATTTTTTGTGAGGACGGTTTATCAATTATGATTACACTCCAATATCTGTATGCATTGCAGTGTTTATCACACCCACCAGGATTTCCACTCCCATGGATGTTCGGTCCATACGATTTGTCACGACCTTTGGACTGTCCTGCTTGTGGGAGTAGGCGGGGCCCCTGCATGCCACACGTAGTCGGACGATCAATTTTCTGTTTAGTACTTCAACATAGTGATTTCATGGCAAGGATTCACTCGTGTCATATCAAGTAAATCTTATTGATTTACTGTCTAAATCTTATTGATTTAATGTCATGTTTTCTTTCTTTTCCTGCAATTTTACGATGCAGGTTTTTCCATGTGACATTCATCACAGAATAAACCGTTTGGTTTGCTCTATGATGGCTATTTTTGCAGGTTTCACTTCTTATGTCGTGTCAGTAACGAAGGCACTGTCCATCACTTATATTACTAGAAAAAATTGGATCAGTCTGTTGTCTGAGTACAAGCTAAATCCCTATGATGAACCGCAGTTTGGTTTAACAAAAACGCCACAATTAGTCCTTCTCGCGTTTAAAAGAAATGAAGAAATAAACTGGATCACGATCACGGATCCTAGTCTAGTTAGAAAGCTGATCATAGCAGACCAGACACGATTGCCGCTGTCTCGCATAGATCGAGCACCGACATTTTCTCTAGCACTGACAGCGGCAGCAGCTCAGTCTGATCCAGCTAAGGATTGGGCACCGACCGCGTCAGCGGATTAGTCTGATCTACCGGAGGATCGGGCATCGACACCGACACCAGCTCCGACACAGGCACCAGCTCTACAAGGAGCACCATCTCCGGCAGCAGCAGCGGCTTCGGCACCTGCACCAACACTTGCACTTGCATCTGCTCCAGCCCATGCAGTTGCACCGGCAACAGACTGGGCTGCAGTTCACACTTCATATACCAAAGTCCTTACAAAAACCGACATGTCCACCTTCTTGGTAAGCATTGGCCGCCCAAGTGCTTCGTTCTTTTTTGTTTCCATGTTGTTTCACATGATTCACTGTGTTGATCTAACTGTTTGGGTATGTCTTCTTGTTTGCAAACAGAGAATTCCTAGAGCAACGAGGGAGTCATTCAACAATCCGGGTGACCGCGGCCAAGTTTCTCTTACCATGCGCAGCCTTGGTGTGAATGAACCTGCTCAATATACCGTAAGTACAAAGGATGGTCGCATGATGATTGATGCTAAAGGATGGTCAAGGTTCAAATCTAAATCATATCTTGCGGTAGGGGAAGATGTCAAAATCGAACTTTCTCGGCAAGGAGAGCTAGTCCAAATCAACTTTGAAATTCTTCAGTAGCAGCATGCAACTACCGAACTGATCCATCCTCCGAGAGATTTTGATGTAATAATCTGGCATGGTGAAGCAAGTGTCCTGTGTGTATAAGTAGTATGACAGTATTATTTATCACATGATATATCGTTCATAGAATTGCAACTCTAATTGCTGGTTAGGAACTGTCGTTTGATTTCATTCCAACAGTTGTCGTGCTTTATTCAATTTTGTGCATTCGCCTTGCGACACCATCTAAAACCAGCGTCGTACCGATCGCTTGCAATATGAAAAGCGCCGAGGTAGAACACATGGGCCCCAAACATGCAGGGTCGGCCTGCGGCCCAAAGTCCAGAACCGTGAGCCTATCTAAGTATTATATTCTCAGCTGAACCCCCATAAAAAAAGCTGAACCCCCATAATGCCCGTGCGTTGAAGAGGGAGTATATTTCTCGGCAAGGTGAGCCTATGATATAAAAGATTTATATATTTCTTTACAGAGGGAGTATCTCTCTGTCAAAATAAATATTTATGTGTAACTAGTTACTCCTGTCTTTCTACTTCCTTTCGCTGATATGTGGGGCAACCGGCAATGGGGTCCACGTGCCATATGCACAAATTAGAGTGCACAACTTCACAGTAGATACACCCCGGTCGTAGCGCCGCAGTAATAACCAATGAGCCATCAAATCATAACCCCCATTCCAGCTTTAGCAGTAAGTTGGACGGACGAAGCGGCAATATTTCACTGGGCCTGAATCCCCTTCTCCCTCGTCTGCTTGTTCAGGGAAAACCCCTCTCGGCGATTGCATAGGGTTTTCTCATGGAGAACCAGGTACGGATTCTTCATCCATCCCCGATAAATCCAAGTCCCTTTGTCGCAGGTAATCCTAGGATGGCAGCCGCCGCCATTGATGCATTTTTCTTCCTACTGAATCTAGTGTGTTTTATTTGCAGTGCCCAAAGTGCGAGTACCCTATAGGTTTCTGCACCCTCGGCGAGACGCCACACTTGTTCCTTCTCATCCTAACACATAATTTTGAAACACGCACAGTATGTTCCTAGAATCCTCTTTTCTATCCAGGAGGGTGGGTTTTTTTGAACATGCTGTGTTCTCATATTATTTTTCCTGCAGTGTATTATTTGCTCTGCCGGAACACATGTACTCAAGATGCTCGGCCTTGCCATAACTGAATACACTAGTTTAATGGTCACAGTGAAGACAAGCCATGGATATAAGTTCCGAGTTGGGTTCATGAACCAAGAAGATCGCTGCTTTTTTATGGCCGAACTTGGATAAACTTTCTCAAGTGTTACAGACTGAAAGTTGGCGCACGAATGTTGATGGAAATAGCAGAACCTGGTCTCATCTTCATTGCGATCTTCCACCCTGACGTCGTTCCAATTGTTCATCCATGTTAGTTTTGTATCTGGTTCTTGCTTGTTGTCTCGATTACTTCTTAGTCCACCTATTCTGTCTAACTATTCACAATTTAACTTTAGAAGTAGCAACGAATCTCTCACGAAGATGCTACTTCTAACTAATATTTTCTTATAATTGGTGGCACCTGTAGGTTTTTTCAGAGTTAAGCAGTCTGCTCATTTGTTACTCTGTAATAACTCGGCTGTTACTAATGGCATTGAAGTTGACTGGATCGACATCCACAAGTTCCTACACTTTATTGATCGTCTTGAGGTCCTTGTGGGGCGTTTCAATGGTGGAAGTCCACGTGGGATATGTGTGCCACTGCTGCACTCGTTCAACAGGTCCAACTGTGTCGAGAAACTTATGGTACGAGCTGTTTTCTGTTATATATGTTGTTCATAAACTATTGCTTATACACAGTTTTACAGCTGTGATCTTCTTGAAACAGGAACTGCCGAGTTCTATTGTTCCTACACAGATGCCTGACCATGGTCGGGTCAAACTTGCGCTTGGTCACGACATGATGTTTATATCGACCTACTCAATTCCCCTTGGAGGTGAAAAGATACTTATTCATGGGTGGTCTAAAATAATGAAGGCCCGTCCATCTTGGAGAATAGGACAGAAGATTATGTTCATGCTTTTCCATGTCCTAAAGCGAATATCCTGTTTATTGACCACGTTGCGAGGTGAATCCGCTTTCAGAAGGTTGTGGATGCGCGGGGTGGCGCCTGGGCCTTGTCCTGGGGCTTGGCGGCCTCACCCTTGGTTAACTGTAGGCAAAGTAGCACTGTTCGAGGCGTGCTTTGTACGGTTGAACCTATATAAGTACTCATACTGCTTTCAGCTTTGGTTGTTAAGTGCCCCTGCTGGTTTCAGTTAAGGTTGTTAAGTACTCCTGCTGCTTTTACAGTCTGTCGTGTTTCTTCAGTCCTGTCTATCTACCAGCCGCCAAAACCAAACTAGCGCCAGCGGGACCGCCTACTTCCGCCTCCCACGGCTGGCTGCGCCTCAGCGCACTCATCACCGCCCCACCGTCTCCTAAATCGTTAACGCTGACGTCCTCCGTGCGCTTTGGTGTGCTCGCCACGGCGCCGCCCTCTCGCGTTGTCAACATGGTCAACAAACAACAGGAATAGGCAGAATTACATGGAGAGGATGACAGTAGGGGCCCACCACGTCAGCGTATGTAAAAATAAAATGCTTCCTCCTAGTGTTTTCCTGACATCTGGGACCCATGACATTGTGAGCGTATATAGTCAATAGACAAGAGAACAACATAAGATCGGCTGACACCTGGGACGTAGCTACTTGAGTAGTATTTTTTTTGGTATTGTTGAGACGGAGCAGGGTTTGAACTGGGCTGTGGCCCGTCTAGCCCAGGCTTATATTTTATGTTCACCATGTGACCAGCCCAGCTATTTTTTTTGTGAAAATGAGCCTAGTTTATTTTTTCTGAAGAATACCCAATCCAGGCCTACTTATTTTTCTATGCCCTAATGGGCTGCAACTCTTTCAAGACACCTGCAAATCTTGAAAGTAATATGAAATGGGTTGTAAATATAAAAACAGATGACAAATTGGCAATTACTTTATAATTTCTGAATTTTTTCACATTTTCAGATTCCTATTTCACTGGGCATTAACCTAATTTAAATATATCTTCAAAGTACTTTAAATCTGGCTCGACATTTCGGTATTAAAAATAGTTTGGAACCCACAGAAATATGCGAAATCGGCCCTGGCCAACCAAAAAATGACTGCAATAAATTGCATAAGAAGTTGCCATGAGCTATATATAAATTATTAAAAAAAGGGGGAGTGGTCTGACTTGTGGGCCTGTTTAGTTGACGCGTATGCAAGATTTTTTTAGTTATTATATACGTCAACAAACGATTCTAGCAGACGTAACCGTTGGATGTCAATCCAACGGCCGTCGTGTTTCTTCAATCTCTGATCTTCTTGCTCCAGCCGCCAAAGCAGCGCCGGTGGGACCGCCTACTCCCGCCTCCCGTGGTCGGCTGTGCTGCCGCGCAGGACTCAGCGCCCCCTACTACTCCCACCGCTGGCCAGGGCATCCCTCTACTCACCCACACCCCTGTTATTCTACGGCGACGGCAGCCTCACACCGCAGCCGAACCGGTGAACCCTCGTACTCCTCTTCGCGCGGGCTTCCACTGCCGCGTCTTCCCCGGCTCCGCATCGTCCCCTTCCTAGGCCTCGCCGTCGTCCACCGCCATGGTGCTCTCGGCGCAACATGGTCAATGTGGTTAACGACCGACTTCCATTGGAAGAGTACTGTACATGGAGAGGCTGATAGCTGGGTCCATGGCAGCCGCAAGGAAGTGCCTCCTTATTACGTGGAAAATAATTATTCCTCCACCTGACAGTAGGGACCCACCGGATGGGCCACCAGTATTTCATGAAAAAAACATTTCCCCCTGACTGCTGGGACCCACAGGACGGGCCACCGTATTTTGCGAAAAAACGTTCCCCCCGCTGTCAGCTCGGACCCACCGGAAGTGCCTCCTTATTACGCACAAAAAAATTAATACCCCCCTGCTAGCTGGGACCCACCTTGGCGGGAGGCTGACTTGTGGGCCTACTAAGTTGACTGGGACAGAGGCCTTTGTCAACTTTAGTCAATATATGAATGATTCTAGCTCCAGTGACTGTACGATGTCCATCCAACGCCCATAGTGCTTCTTCAACCTCTGGTCTTCTTGCTCCAGCCGCCCAAAGCAGCGCCGGTCGTGCCGCCTGCTCCTGCCGCCCGTGGCCGGCTGTGATGCCGCGGAGGCCTCACCGCCCCCTACTACACCCACCGCTGCCAGGCCATCCCTCTACGCACCCACACCCCCTGTTATTCTGCGGTGACGGCAGCCTCACACCGCAGCCGAACGAGTGAACCCTCATACTCCTCTACGCGTGGGCATCCACAGCCGCGTCTTCCCCGGCTCTGCGTCATCCCCTTCCTAGGCCTTGCCGTCGTCCACCGCCCTGGTGCTCTCGGTGCGGTGTGGTCAACATGGTCGAGGAATGGCTTCCATCGGACGTGGACTATACGTGGAGAGGCTGACAGCTGGGTCCACGGCCGCAGCAAGGAAGTGCCTCCTTATTACATGTAGAATAATTATTCCTCCACCTAGCGGCAGGGACCCACCAGACGGGCCACTGTATTTCGCGAAAAAAACATTTCCCCCTGACTGCTGGGACCCACAGGACGGGCCACCATATTTCGCGAAAAAAACATCTTCGCACGCAAGGAAGTGCGTCCGGGCAAAAAAAATCGATTCGCCCCCTGACTGCTGGGACCCACCAGCTACACCTTCGCATGCAAGGAAGTGCGTCCGAGCAAAAAAAACGATTCGCCCCCCTGACTGCTGGGACCCACCGGCTACATCTTCACACGCAAGGAAGTGCGTCCAGGCAAAAAAAAAACGATTCGCCCCCTGACTACTGGGACCCACCATCTACATCTTCGCAAGCAAGGAAGTGCCTGACAGTCGGGACCCACCTGGTCGAAGCGTACGTAGCATTGTCATTCTGGTCGCGAACGTGTACGTACATATATACTGGTGGATGTAGAGGCGCGCACATGTCGTAGTAGAGGCGCGCACGTAGCATGTACACGTACGTACAGCGGCCAGGGTGCAAGAAAGAAAATACGGCCACGTATGTGTACATACGGGCGGGGTCTCAAACGCCTACTCGCGCATACGTACGACAAGGTCT
Source organism: Triticum aestivum (assembly GCF_018294505.1). Taxonomy (NCBI): domain Eukaryota; kingdom Viridiplantae; phylum Streptophyta; class Magnoliopsida; order Poales; family Poaceae; genus Triticum; species Triticum aestivum. Next base: position 546,077,314 of record NC_057813.1, on the reverse strand, counting down.
CATTGACATGGCTGGGTCGGAACAGAGAAACAACATCGTCGTCATGTTCATGGGGAGGCAACGGAATGCGTCGTGTTCATGGGGAGGCAACGGAATGCATCATGTTCATCGGGAGGCAACGGAACACGTGGGAGCCAACCGGCTGGGTCGGAACGGAATGCATGGTCGTGTTCATCATGAGGTCTTGGACGGAATAGGCAATGGAAACGAGGCCTGGCATACCGCAGAACGGAGGAAACGGCCTTGTGTTCGACCGGCCATGTCCGAAACAGCATCCTGTTCATCGGGAGGGGTCTGGCGTATCGCAAAACAGAGGAAACGGACCTCCTACGGTCGAAATGGGGGTCCTATTGATCGGGAGGGGTGTGGCATACTGCAAAATAGACGAAACGGACCTCCTACGGTCGAAACGGGGGTCCTGTTCATCGGGAGGGGTGTGGCGTACCGCAAAACGGGACTCCACGGGTACTGTTCATCTCCACCGTTGACCTCCTCCAGCCTCCACGGGCTCCTGTTCATCCATCCTAAACCGCGCGCTACTCCACCGGCTATTGTTCTACCACCCCTCCACGGGCACCCCTCCACCGTCTACTGTTCATCCAGCCCTCCGCACCACGGGGTCCTGTTCAACCACCCCTCCACGGG
>NC_057813.1:546027511-546076165 GCF_018294505.1 Triticum aestivum | reverse complement strand
CAACGCTCACTGTTCATCCCAGAGGCAGCATCGATCGGCTTCAGTTAGCAGCAGTAGTGCAGGAATCGCTCGATTGGGTTCAGTTAACAGACATCGATCGATCGCTCGGGTTCAGTAACGCGTAGCCTGCAGTGCAATCGCCCGGGTTCAGTTAGAGCCCAACGCCTCGCTCGGGTTCAATTAGAGCCAACGCCTCGCACACACGTGCGTACGTGTACGAGAGAAACGCGCATCGCTCGGCCCCCGACCTCCCACCGTAACCGGGAACTCCCCGAAATATTTCTCCCCCTCGCTTCTACCACGGTTTTTTCCGTCATGGACGGCCCAAAGAATGTCATGCAGCTGCGTCTCTGGCCCGCCCAGGATGAAAAGCATATTTTTTGTCATGATTTTTTTGTCATAGAAGTAGGAGCCCAGCACATCTATGATGATACCGGGTTTTGTCACAATTATCGTCATAGAAGTGTCATATGTATGACAGAAAAAAAATTCGTTCGGCCCAAAAGGTCACGAATGTGTCTTTTTTTTGTAGTGAAGTAAATGAGTGAAACAGTTTCTGCGTGTTCTAAGCAGTCCAACCATGTCCAATCACCACACGGTGAATGATAACCCCAAGTATAGGGGATCAGTTGTAGCCTCTTTCGATAAGTAAGAGTGTTGAACCCAACAAGGAGCTAAAGGTAGAACAAATATTCCCTCAAGTTCTATCGACCACCAATACAACTCTACGCACGCTTCACGTTCACTTTACCTACACCAAGTATGAAACTAGAAGTAGTTTGTAGGTGTTGTAGGCTAGGTTTGCAAGATAATAACAACACATAAATAAAATATAGGGGCTGTTTAGATAAAGACACAACTAAGTTAGTTTTAGTAGAGAGCTTTTTGTCACAAGAAAGTTATTTGTCCCTAGGCAATCGATAACTAGACCGGTAATCATTATTACAATTTTATATGAGGGAGATGCATAAGCTAACATACTTTCTCTTCTTGGATCATATGCACTTATGATTGGAACTCTAGCAAACATCCGTAACTACTAAAGTTCATTAAGATAAGACCCAACCATAGCATTAAAGTATCAAGTCCTCTTTATTCCCATACGCCATAACCCACTTATCGTGTTTGTGTTTCTATCACTCACGCAACACAGACAATAAGCAAACCATAAACATATTGCAAACCCTACAGCAAGGACCCCTCACGCTTGCGCGACACGGAGAGCACCATAGGACATCACCAATAAGAAAACATGCAACTCAAACTAATCAAGATCATCAATGAACCCATAGGACAAAACAGATCTACTCAAACATCATAGGATAGCCATACATCATTGGGAAATAATATATAGCGTTGAGCACCATGTTTAGATAGAGATTATAGTAGGGAGAATAGGTGTTACACCGCCGCATAGAGTGGGAGAGAGTTGGTGATGACAGTGGTGAAGTTGTTGGTGTAGATCACAGTCATGATGATAGCCCCGGTGGTATTCCGGCGCCACCGGGAGAGAGGGGGAGAGAGGCCCCCTTCTTCTTCTTCTTCTTCCTTAACCTCTCCCCCTAGATGGGAGAAGGGTTTCCCCTCTGGTCCTTGGCTTCCATGGCAGCGGAGGGGCGGGAGCCCCTCTATGATTGGATCTCTCTCTCTCTCTCTCTATGTTTCCTTATGTTTCTGCGCTCCCAGATTCTGGCCTTTCACCGTTCTTAAATTCCCGAAGATCCGTAACTCCGATTGGGCTGAAGTTTCAACATGATTTTTATCCGGATATTAGCTTTCTTGCACCAGAAGAAGGGCACCAACCGCCTTACGGAGTGGCCACAAGCATGAGGGGCGCGCCCCACCCCCTGGGCGCGCCCTCCGTCCTTGTGGGCCCCTCGGGCATCATCTCGTGTTTATTATTTTTCCCAAAAATCACATATATTCCAAAAATAATCTCCATAAGTTTTTATCCCGTTTGGACTCCGTCTGATGTGGATAGAAACAAAAAACATGCAACAAACAGGAGCTGACACTAGGCACTGGATCAATATGTTAGTCCCCAAAATAGTATAAAAAGTTGCCAAAAGTATGTAAAAGTTGTAGAATATTGGCATGGACTAATAAAAAATTATAGATACGACGGAGACGTATCAGCATCCTCAAGCTTAGTTCCTGCTTGTCCTCAAGTAGGTAAATGATAAAAAGATAATTTTTTATGTGGAATGCTACCTATGATAATCTTGATCATATAATCTAATCATGGCATGAATATTAAGACACGAATGATTCAAAGCAATAGTCTATCATTTGACATGAAGACAATAATACTTCAAGCATACTAATAAAGCAATCATGTCTTTTCAAAATAGCATGGCCGAAGAAAGTTATCCCTACAAAATCATATAGTCTGGTTATGCTCCATCTTCATCACATAAAATATCCAAATCATGCACAACCCCTATGACAAGCCAAGCAATTGTTTCATACTTTTGATGTTCTCAAACCTTTTCAACTTTCATGCAATACATGAGCGTGAGCCATGGTCATAGCACTATAGATGGAGTAGAAGGTGGTTGTGGAGAAGACGAAAAGAGGGAGATAGTCTCAAATCAACTAGGCGTGTTAACGGGCTATGGAGATGCCCATCAATAGATATCAATATGAGTGAGTAGGGATTCCTATGCAACTGATACACTAGAGCTATAAGTTTATGAAAGCTCAAAAAGAAAACTAAGTGGGTGTGCATCCAACTTGTTTTCTCATGAAGAGCTAGGGCATTTTGAGGAAGCCCATCGTTGGAATATACAAGCCAAGTTCTATAATGAAAAATTCCCACTAGTATATGAAAGTGACAACATAGGAGACTCTCTATCGTGAAGATCATGGTGCTACTTTGAAGCACAAGTATGGAAAAGGATAGTAACATTGCTCCTTCTCTCATTTTCTCTCATTTTTTCTTTCTCCTTTTCCCACCTTTTTTCTCTTTTTTTCCTCACATGGGACAATGTTCCTTATTTTTTCTTTCTCCTTATTTTTTCTTTTCTTTCTTTTCTTTCTTTCTTTTTTCTTTTATTTCCTCACATGGGACAATGCTCTAAAAAGGAAGATCATCATACTTCTATTTACTTACAACTCGATACTAGAACAAGATATGACTCTATATGAATGCCTCCAGCGGTGTACCGGAATGTGCAATGAATCAAGAGCGACATGTATAAAAAATGATGAATGGTGGCTTTGCCACAAATATGATGTCAACTACGTGATCATGCAAAGCAATATGACAATGATGATGTGTGTCATAATAAACGGAACAGTGGAGAGTTGCATGGCAATATATCTCGGAATGGCTATGGAAATGCCATAATAGGTAGGTATGGTGGCTGTTTTGAGGAAGGTATATGGTGGGTTTATGGTACCGGCGAAAGTTGCACGGTACTAGAGAGGCTAGCAATGGTGGAAGGGTGAGAGTGTGCATAATCCATGGACTCAACATTAGTCATAAAGAACTCACATACTTATTGCAAAAATCTATTAGTCATCGAAACAAAGTACTACACGCATTCTCCTAGGGAGATAGATTGGTAGGAAAAGACCATGGCTCGTCCCCGACCGCCACTCATAAGGAAGACAATCAATAAATACCTCATGCTCCAACTTCGTTACATAATGGTTCACCATACGTGCGTGCTACGGGAATCACAAACTTCAACACAAGTATTTCTACAATCCACAACTACCCACTAGCATGACTCTATCACCATCTTTATATCGCAAAACTATTGCAAGGAATCAAACATATCATATTCAGTGATCTACAGGTTTTATGTAGGATTTTATGACTAACCATGTGAATGACCAATTCCTGTCAACTCTCTAAATAGATATAAGTGAAGCAAGAGAGTTTAATTATTTCTACAAAAGATATGCCCATGCTCTAACAAATATAAATGAAGCAAAAGAGCATTCTACAAATGGCGGTTTTCTATGTGTAGAGAAACAAGCAATCCAAACTTCAAATGATATAAGTGAAGCACATGAAGCATTCTATAAAGCCATACTCAAAAGATATAAGTGAAGTGCAAAGAGCATTCTATAAATCAACCAAGGACCATCTTATACCAGCATGGTGCATTATTAAAAGAAAAATAAAAAGCACACGATGCTCCAAGATTTACGCATATCATGTGAGGAATAAAAATATAGCTCCAAGTAAAATTACCGATGATTGTTAGAAGAAAGAGGGGATGCCTTCCGGGGCATCGCCATGCTTAGTTGCTTGGGAGTCCTTGAATATTACCTTGGGGTGCCTCAGGCATCCCCAAGCTTAGGCTCTTGCCACTCCTTATTCCTTCATCCATCGTGATCTCACCCAAAACTTGAAAACTTCAATCACACAAAACTTAACAAAATCCTCGTGAGATCCGTTAGTATAAAAAGCAAATTACCACTTTAAGTATTGTTGCAAACTCATTCATATTTTGTTTTTCATTGTAGCTATGGTAATATAAATTTTTCATGGATTATACCACCGATACAATCGATAGTTTCATCAAAACGAGCAAAACAAAGCATCAAAAAGAGAATTTGTCTTAAACAGGACAATCTGTAGTAATATGAACATCAACCATACTTCTGTAACTCCAAAAATTCTGAAAAATTAATAAAAAATAAAAAATTTGTATAGAAGTACTATACAAAAAGTTTCAGAAGCATTTGACTTTCCAGTAAAAATTGTAAAATCACGCACTACAGCCAAAGTTTCTGTTTTTGCACCACACAAACCAAACAAGCAATCTAATCATCCTAAAGGCAAATCTTGGCATATTATTTTTATAATACAATGGAATTGTACAAGGGGATAATTAGTTTTGTGAGAATCTTCATGAAAAATTCTACATTGTTTGCATGAGCATGAACACAAGTGTTCAAGGTCGACCCTCACTTCTCCAATGCATAACTTCTAATCGCTTCTCTTTGTGAAAAAGTTTTTAAGTTCCCATCTATATATTTTTTGTTTTTAAACTTTATAAAAGCACTCAACAGAAATAAATGACTCTCTAAAACTTCCGGGTTGTCTCCCTGACAGCGCTTTCTTTAAATCCATTAAGCTAGGCATAAAGTGCTCAAGTAATGAATCAACCCAGATCCTAAGGTATATCAAAGCCAATTTTAATTAACGATGATTTGTGATTTAGTAATGAGCACAAAGAAACATAAATAATGCAATGACAAAGTCTAACTCTCTTCCTATGCATCGGCATGTCATACAAGAACAATTCATGCACATCAAGTAAAGGCCAATGCATAATATAAGCAATTTCTTGCAATTCTTTCATGTTGGAAAAATAGAGAGGCGGAGATGTAGTTCCTCTCTCATAATAATTGCAAGTAGGAGCAGAAAGCACATGCATATTTTATATTCATCAAAATCATCATGTGTAGTGCTAGAATCTAACCCATCAATGTAATCCTTAATAAGTGCAAACTTCTCCGATATAGTGTAGTTTGGAGAATTCAAAAAGATAATAGGACTATCAAGCGTGGGTGTAATAGCAACAATTTCATTCTTAACATAAGGAACTATAACAAGTTCATCTCCATAAGAATAATTCATATTGGCATCTTGGTCACAAGCATAGCAATTATCAAGTTCATCAAAAAGGGATATTTCAAATGAATCAACGGGATCATAGCAATTATCATAGCATTCATCCTTCGGTAAGAACGAAGGGACATTAAACAATGTATTAGTTGGAGGGTTACTCTCACTAGAAGGTGGGCACGGGTAGCTAATCCACTCTTCCTCCTTTTGTTCTTCGCTCTCCTCATCATCTCTTCATCCAATGAGCTCATAGTTTCATCAATTTCTTCTTCCATAGAATCCTGCAAAATGTTAGTCTCTTCTTGGACAGCGGAGGAGTCCTCAATATATGGTTTAACATAGGCACTAGAAGCATAATTATCATAACAATATTTAAATATGGAAAAAATTTCAGATTTCTAAAGAGTAGAATCACAATTTTCAATCAAAGAAGCAATTTCATAAGCACCCTTAAAAGAAACAAATTCTTCAATTTGTTGAACATCATAGTAATTATAAACACCCTTAGCATACAAACATACGATTCCATTATCATTAAACTCACATTGGTAGGGAAGGTGTTTCTTAGGGTCATAAGAACAACAAGTACCATCATATATTTCACATAAATTCCAAGCATAGCATTGCAAACGATGAATTTGATCCAGTTAAAGAGATAAGCGGTGTCGCACATAACAAGCATGCTCATCTAAAGATTTGCCCTCAACTAACCTAGTTGGGGTTTCAACACGAGCACATAGGGATCAAAGATGATCCAAGTAGAAAGCTTCAGTAGTATGTTAGATTTTGGGTGGTTCTTCAACCATTGGTTTAGTAGGTACAACTATTTTTTGGTATTTTTCGTTTCATACCCATAACTAAAGATAGAAAACAACTTAGAACAGAAAATAAAAACTACTCAGTGATAAAGTAAACAAGCACACACGAGAATATTCACCCCACACTATTGCTCCCCAGAAATAGCGCCAGAAAAGGTCTTGATAACCCCCAAGTATAGGGGATCAGTTGTAGCCTCTTTCGATAAGTAAGAGTGTCGAACCCAACGAGGAGCTAAAGGTAGAACAAATATTCCCTCAAGTTCTATCGACCACCGATACAACTCTACGCATGCTTAACGTTCACTTTACCTAGAACAAGTATGAAACTAGAAGTACTTTGTAGGTGTTGTAGGCTAGGTTTGCAAGATAACAAAGAGCACGTAAATAAAATATAGGGGCTATTTAGATAAGGACACAACTAAGTTAGTTTTAGTAGAGACTTTTTTGTCATGAGAAAGTTATTTGTCCCTAGGCAATCGTTAACTAGACCGGCAATCATTATTACAATTTTATATGAGGGAGAGGCATATGCTAACATACTTTATCTTCTTGGATCAGATGCACTTATGATTGGAACTCTAGCAAACATCCATAACTACTAAAGATCATTAAAGTAAAACCCAACCATAGCATTAAAGTATCAAGTCCTCTTTATTGCCATACGCCATAACCCACTTATCCGTGTTTGTGTTTCTCTCACTCACGCAATGCAGACAATAAGAAAACCATGAACATATTGCAAACCTTACTGCAGGGATCCCTCACGCTTGCGCGACACGGAGAGCACCATAGGACATCACTAATAATAAAAAATGCAACTCAAACCAATCACGATCATCACTGAACTGATAGGACAAAACAGATCTACTCAAACATTATAGGATAGCCATACATCATTGGGAAATAATATATAGCGTTGAGCACCATGTTTAAGTAGAGATTACGTTGGGGAGAAGAGGTGTTACACCGCTGCATAGAGGGGGGAGAGTTGGTGATGACGGTGGTGAAGTTGTTGTTGTAGATCGCGGTCGTGATGATGGCCCCGGCGGTGTTCCGGTGCCACCGGGGGAGAGGGGGAGAGAGACCTTCTTCTTCTTATTCTTCCTTGACCTTCCCCCTAGATGGGAGAAGGGTTTCCCCTCTGGTCCTTGGCTTCCATGGAGGCGGAGGGGCGGAAGCCCCTCCGAGATTGGATCTCTCTCTCTCTCTCTCTCTCTCTGTGTGTGTGTGTGTGTGTGTGTGTGTGTGTGTGTGTGTTTCCTTGTGTTTATGCGCTCCCGTATTCTGGCCTTTCACCATTTCTTAAATTCCCGGAGATCCGTAACTCCAATTGGGCTGAATTTTTACACAACTTTTATCCGGATATTAGCTTTCTTGCGCCAGAAGAAGGGCACCAACCGCCTTACGAAGTGGCCACAAGGACCAGGGGCGCGCCCTCCGTCCTTGTGGGCCCCTCGGGCATCATCTTGAGTTGATTATTTTTCCCAAAAATCACATATATTCCAAAAACAATCTCCGTAAGTTTTTATCTCGTTTGGACTCCGTCTGATATGGATTTTCTGCGAAACAAAAAACATGCAACAAACATGAGCTGGCACTGGGCACTTGATTAGTATGTTAGTTCCAAAAATAGTATAAAAATTTGCCAAAAGTATGTAAAAGTTGTAGAATATTGGCATGGAACAATCAAAAATTATAGATACGACGGAGACATATCAGTGAACGGCCAGCCGAGTGGAATGGTCTTCAAGGCGGATGCAGGTTTATGGGACATGTTTGCATAGAACTGACAGCCATTGAAGTGCTTGACGATCTCTTTGGCGGCTTCATTGGCACACATACAGTAAAAACCAACTCGATACGCTTTGGCTACAATGGTCCGGGAGGACGCGTGATAGCCACAAGTCCCCGAGTAAATCTCTTCTAGGATCAGCTAGCCTTCTTCTGGAGAAATACATCATTGAGCCACGCCAGTGACACTTTCTTTGTACAGTTTTCCATTTATCACAGTGAACGCCTTGGATCTGCGACCAATCTGACGTGGTCCGATTTCGTCTTCTAGGAGTTCTTGTTTCAGTAAATGTGCAATGTATGCCACTATCTAGTCGGGCGTAATTACCAGGATCTCCATAACAAAGTCAATGACAGCAGGGACCTCGATTACAGTTGGGTCAGAGGGACTTATCGGCTGAGGAGGTTCTTTGGTGAAGGGATCCTCCTGAGCTGACGAGGAATGGAGATGTTCGACGAACACATTTGTTGGATGTGGGGTTCCGGCAAACCCTTAAGGTTCGAACACTGGGGTGCGCGCGAAGTCTTTCCTTCCTACCGATCTACGCCCTAGCTCGCTAAGATCTCGCGGACAAACTCGCAACACGGAAAGACATGATGTTTATACTAGTTCGGGCCACCGTTGTGGTGTAATACCCTACTCCAGTGTGGTGGTGGTGGATTGCCTCTAGGGCTGATGATGAACAGTACAAGGGAAGAACAGCCTCCTGAGGTTGAGGTGTTCTTGTGAGTAGGCTCTCGATCGGGTTGGATCAAGCTAAGATGAGATGCCTCTACTATGGTGGCTAGCTCTACTTATATAGGCCCTGGTCCTCTTCCCAAATATCGAGTGGGAAGGGAGCCAGCAACGGCGGGCAAATTTGAAGGGGGACAACTAGTACAAGCTATCCTGACAAAAGCTGTCTTCGCCTGTGAAAAGCTCTAGTGGTGACGCTGCCTCGGGCTCCACGATGACCTCCGTCTCGCCGTCCTCCTGGTCTTGGTCTGGTTGTACCAATATAGCAACCTTTGCCTGATGCCTCGGTACTCCTCGCCCACGCTGGCCTCCTTAGCACCAAAGACGAAATAAGAATGTTGCGCGCACGCTGGCGCCCGCCTGGCGCCCGCCTAGTGTCGTTCATCATGGCTTACGTCACGAGAGCCTCATGAGGTTTGCCCCGCCTTTATATCTCCACTCCTCGTGAGCCTGCCTGGCTAGGCTACTCCAGAGGAGGTTTTGCATCGTTCGCCTTGCGAGGCTTGGACCCTCGCGAGGGTCTTGGATGCCTTGTTGATGAAGATGGGCCATATGGCCTGCTGGATTGGCCGCGCTGTGGGCCACAGGCAGGCAAGTCTGGGGATCCCCGTTCCTAGAACGCCGACAGTAGCCCCGGGCCCAAGGTGCGTGATATGTCTCCAACGTATCTATAATTTTTGATGGCTCCATGCTATATTATCTACTGTTTAGAATGATTATTGGGCTTTGTTATCCACTTTTATATTATTTTTGGGACTAACCTATTAATCGGAGGCCCAGCCCAGAATTGCTGTTTTTACCTATTTCAGTGTTTCGAAGAAAAGGGATATCAAACGGAGTCCAATTGACCTGAAACTCCACGAAACTTATTTTTGGACCAGAAGAAGCCCATAGAGTACCGGAGCTGCACCAGGGGAGTCCCGGGCTGCCCACAATGGTGGGGGCCGCGCTCACCCCCCTAGGGCGCGCCCCCTGCCTCGTGGACAGCCCGGAAGTCCACCGACGTACTTCTTCCGCCTATAAAACTCCATATACCCTAAAAACTTCTGGGGACAGAATAGATCGGGAGTTCAGCCACCGCTAGCCTCTCTAGCCACCAAAAACCAATCGAGACCCAGTTCTGGCACCCTGCCGGAGGGGGGATCCCTCACCGGTGGCCATCTTCATCATCGCGGCGCTCTCCATGATGAGGAGGGAGTAGTTCACCCTCGGGGCTGAGGGTATGTATTAGTAGCTATGTGTTTGATCTCTCTCTCTCTCTCTCTCTCTCTCTCGTGTTCTTGATTTGGCACGATCTTGATGTATCACGAGCTTTGCTATTATAGTTGGATTTTATGATGTTTCTCCCCCTCAACTCTCTTGTAATGGACTGAGTTTTCCCCTTGAAGTAATCTTATCGGATTGAGTCTTTAATGATTTGAGAACACTTGATGTATGTCTTGCGTGGGATACCCGTGGTGACAATGGGGTATTCTATTGATTCACTTGATGTATGTTTTGGTGATCAACTTGCGAGTTTCGTGACCTTGGGAACCTATGCATAGGGGTTGGCACATGTTTTCGTCTTGACTCTCCGGTAGAAACTTGGGGCACTCTTTGAGGTTCTATGTGTTGGTTGAATAGATGAATCTGAGATTGTGTGATGCATAGCGTATAATCATGCCCACGGATACTTGAGGTGACAATGGAGTATCTAGGTGACATTAGGGTTTTGGTTGAGTTGTGTCTTAAGGTGTTATTCTAGTACGAACTCTAGGGTTGTTTGTGACACTTATAGGAATATCCCAATGGATTGATTGGAAATAATAACTTTGAGGTGGTTTCGTACCCTACCATAATCTCTTCGTTCGTTCTCCGCTATTAGTGACTTTGGAGTGACTCTTTTTTTCATGTTGAGGGATTGTTATATGATCAAACTATGTTATTATTGTTGAGGGAACTTGCACTAGTGAAAGTATGAACCCTAGGCCTTGTTTCCTAGCATTGCAATACCTTTTACGCTCAGTTTTATCGCTTGCTACCTTGCTGTTTTTATATTTTCAGATTACAAATACTCATATCTATCATCCATATTGCACTTGTATCACCATATCTTCGCCGAACTAGTGCACCTATACAATTTACCATTATATTGGGTGTGTTGGGGACACAAGAGACTCTTTGTTATTTGGTTGCAGGGTTGTTTGAGAGAGACCATCTTCATCCTACGCCTCCCACGGATTGATAAACCTGAGGTCATCCACTTGAGGGAAATTTTCTACTGTCCAACAAACCTCTGCACTTGGAGGCCCAACAACGTCTACAAGAAGAAGGTTGTGTAGTAGACATCAAGCTCTTTTCTGGTGCCGTTGCTGGGGAGGCTAGGTAAGCGGCACTCACAACCCGTCAACTAAGCTCTTTTCTGGCGCCTTTGCCGGGGACGTGAGTGCTTGAAGGTATATCTTTAGATCTTGCAATTGAATCTTTTAGTTTCTTTTTTATCACTAGTTTAGTTTATAAATAAAACTACAAAAAATGGAATTGAGTTTGTCTCATACGCTTCATCTTTTTAATATCTTTCGTGAGTATGATGGAAAGGAAAATTGTGCCCAAGTGCTAGAGGAAGAAATCTATAAAATGTTTGGCACTAAATCTTTGAATGATGAGCATGATTGCAATGTTGTTAGTATGAATTCTTTGAATACCCATGATGCTAATGATGATTGCACTAGTTATGATGAAAATGCCTCCTATAAACATGTCAATTTTTGTGGAGTGCATTGGGTTTGCAAGTCCACACCAAATAGGGAAGATGTATTGCAAGAGGCATAGGTACTTAGAAACTAAATTGTTGCAAGAAAGTCTTGATGATTGTGCTGAAAGATTCAACATTTATCGCGCCCCTTGTGAACTTTGCAATGAACATGGTCATTTGAAGCTCCAATGCTATTTGTTTCATGATCAAGTCGTGTGCAAATATTGTGATAATTTGATTACCCTTGAGCATCATAAAGAGCTTAGCCTTCTTTTGGGGTATGAAGAAATGAAACGTATAACTGAGGGTATCCCAAAATTTAATCTCGATAGATTTCTTGATTTTGATCTAGAGAAGATTTATATGTATTGTGTGGTGAATTGTATAGAAAAACCTTATATTGCCAATTATATAAAGAAAATAAAACAAATAGAGGATGAAGAGAATACTAATGAAAGGGAAGAGACTTCCCAATATCCTCCTATTATTTCTTGTGATGAATCAGGTAACGAGGAGGAGCCTTCTATTCAACCAGTCTTATTAATAAGGAGCTCCATAAAGAGGATTGAACCCACACATGAGGTGAAGAAGAACAAAATAAAAAGGAAGAGAGGTAAAAAGATATCTCTCCCAAATAAAGTTGCTCCTATTATTGTTGTGCCTCATGAAAATGAATCAAAAATAATTGTGGAAGATGATGCACTTGATGATGATCTCGTTATGCCTATTGCTTGTTGTGATGATTATGATTGGGAAGATAATGATACTTCTTATGATCTTGAAAATATTTTTGGCACTTGCTTGGAAGATTATGATAATTGCTATACTATTGGTTCTATCCATACTATTAATGATGAGAGTAATTATGCTTATGATATGAAAAGGACCAAGCTTGGGGAAGCTATGTTTGATGAGGATGACATATTTGAGAATATATTTGCTACAATTAATGTTTGTCCCAAGCTTGGGGATGCTATGTTTAATGAAGATGATATTTTTAGCCTCTCAAGTTTTGATATGCAAAGTTGTTATGATGATAGCATGCCTTATACCTATGATGATTATATTGATGAAAGTGGGTTTGGAAGAGTGTCAAATTTAGGAAGTAATGATCCCACTATTTTGGAGGATGTTGAATCTTATAATATTTATCGAAGTGGATTTGGAAAGTTCATGACTTTATTTAGTGATGTATCCACTATGTTGGAAGAGGTTTCAATCGATTATGATGAGAACAAAGTTGCTACTTATGATGATTATTGTGATGAAACTTATGCTATAAAAAGTAGTGATGATTATATTTATAAAACTTGTCATGATTGTGATTACCCTTTTTCTGAACATTAATCTTTTAATGTGGAAACAATTTATAGTATTCAAGTCTCTTATGATACTCCCACTATCCCGAATGAGAAGAATTTTGCTTATGTGGAGAGTAGTAAATTTTCCATGCTTGTATATCATGAAAAGAATGCTTTTGGTTCTTGTTATATTGTTGAATTCATTCATGATGCTACTGGAAATTATTATGAGGGAGGAAAATATGCTTGTAGGAATTGCAATAATATCAAGTTTCCTCTCTATGTGCTTAAAGTTTTGAAGTTATGCTTGTTTTACCTTCCTATGCAAGTTGATTCTTGTTCCCATAAGTTGTTTGCTCACAAAATCCCTATGCATAGGAAGTTTTTTAGACTTAAATGTGCTAGTCATATTCTTCATGATACTCTCTTTATGTTTCAAATCTTATCCTTTATGTGAGCATCATTGAAATCATCATGCCTAGCTAGGGGCATTAAACGTTAGCGCTTGTTGGGAGGCAACCCAATTTTATTTTAGTTTCTTGCTTTTTGGTTCTGTTTAGTAATAAATAATCCATATAGCTTATGTTTAGATGTGGTTTTGTGTTTTAATTAGTGTTTGTGCCAAGTAGAACCTTTGGGAAGACTTGGGTGAAGTCTTTATGATCATGCTGTAAAAAACAGAAACTTTAGCGCTCACGAGATTAGCTTCAACTTTTTACTGGAGAGTGATATTTAGTTGATTCTTTTTGAAGATGATTACTAGACACATTCCTCAGGTCCACCAATTTATTTTAGAATTTTTGCAGTTCCAAAAGTTTGCGTTAGTTACAGATTACTACAGACTGTTCTGTTTTTGACAGATTCTGTTTTTCGTGTGTTGTTTGCTTATTTTGATGAATCTCTGGCTAGTAAAATAGTTTATAAACCATAGAGAAGTTGGAATAAAGTAGGTTTAACACCAATATAAATAAAGAATGAGTTCATTACAGTACCTTGAAGTGGTGTTTTTTTTTCTTTCGCTAAAGGAGCTTACGAGTTTTCTGTTAAGTTTTGTGTTGTGAAGTTTTCAAGTTTTGGGTAAAGATTCGATGGACTATGGAATAAGGAGTGGCAAGAGCCTAAGCTTGGGGATTCCCAAGGCACCCCAAGGTAATATTCAAGGACAACCAAGAGCCTAAGCTTGGGGATGCCCCGGAAGGCATCCCCTCTTTCGTATTCGTTCATCGGTAACTTTACTTGGAGCTATATTTTTATTCACCACATGATATGTGTTTTGCTTGGAGCATTATTTTATTTCCTTTAGCTTTGCTTGCTGTTTGAATAAAGTATCAAGATCTGAAATTCTTAAATGTTAGAGAGCCTTCACATAGTTGCATAATTATTCGGCTACTCATTGATCTTCACTTATGAAAGTGCGTTATATCGACTACAGGGGGGTGAATAGGCGATTTTTATGAATTCTTCATTGAGGAATTTGCCGGTGAGGAAATTCCTTAGCGAAGAACTACTTGCAATGGAATAAGTACTCAGAAGTAAGCATAACAAAATACAGGCATGGTCATCATGATGAAATGAAGACAATCGCAGAGTACAGAAAGCGTAATCACAGGATAACACAAGATGAAGACAAACAGACTGAAGAAATTGAATTGAGGAAATTGAGAAAGTCTTCAGTCAAAGTCTTCAAACACAGATATGAACAAACACTCAACACAGTAATGAGGACATGAATGAGTTGAGGAAATAGAACCAGTAAGGTTGGTGAAGACAATGATTTGGTAGACCAGTTCCAACTGCTGTCTCAATTGTACGTTTGGTTCGAGCGGTGGAGTATTTAAACTCGAGGCCACACAGTCCCGGACACCCCGTCGCTGAGCACGCAGCTCAGGACACCCAGTCCTCACTGTATTCTCCTTGAACTAAGGTCACACAGACCTCGTCCAATCACTCGTGGTAAGTCTTCAGGCGACTTCCAAACCTTCACAGACTCGGTCACTCGGCGATCCACAATTCCTCTTGGATGCTCTAGACCATGACGCCTAACCGTCTCGAAGAAGCACAGTCTTCAAAGGTAACAAGCGTCGGATCCATGCAGGATCAATCTCTTCAGTGATGCTCAATCACTTTGGGTTTGTATGTGTTTGGGTTTGGGTTTTCCTCACTCGATGATTTTCACTCAAAGTCCTCGAAGGATGGGATGCTCTCAAATGACAAGTGTCAGTTTCTCTCGGAGCAGCCAACCAGCTAGTGGTTGTAGGGGGCGGCTATTTATAGCCTAGGGAGCAGCCCAACATGATAAGACATAAATGCCCTTCAATGATATGACCATTAGGTGGATAAGATATTTTGGAATAGCTGGCGCGCAGCACAGCAACGGTCGGAAATTTGACTCTCAAATTCCTCAGGGATATCATGTTCCTCACTGTGTAGGCAATTCGCACTGGCGAATTCCTAACTCCTCAGTCAGAACAAATTCCTCAGCGACCAGAAGAACTTCGTCTCTGTCACTAAAGAAATTGACTAAACTGTATGAGATTTCCAATGGCTTCACTCGAAGGGATTGGTAGGTGTAGGATTTTGAGTTGAGCATCAGATGGAAATTTTTCCTTAGTATTTCCTCGACCCCCTTTAACAGTATGGTGTTTCCTATGACTCAAGAAAGAGAAAACGAAACTACGAAAACAAAAGTCTTCACGCTTCATGTTCCTCAAATGAATACCAAGTCTACAAGGTCGCACCAATTTCTTCACTTTCAAAGTCTTCAGAAAGTCTTCAGAATATCAAAGTTTTCAGTTGAAGAACTTCGTTCTCAGGGGTCGACTTTCTCTGTAAATATCAAACTCCTCATAGACTTATAGACCTGTGTACACTCATAAACACATTAGTCCCTTAACCTATAAGTCTTCAATACACCAAAATCACTAAGGGGCACTAGATGCACTTACAATCTCCCCCTTTTTGGTGATTGATGACAATATAGATTAAGTTTTCAACGGGGATAAACATATGAAGTGTAAATACTGATATTGAGGAATTTGATTGCAAGATATAGAAGAACTCCCCCTGAAGATGTGCATAGTGAGGAATTTGCTTTTGAGGCAATGCACATTTGAAGAGTTGAATCATGGAGATCTCCCCCTATATCTTGTAATTCATACACGCATTTGACATATGATATGATGAATTTGAAATGCATGATGAAATATGGTGACTGATGTAATTCAGCATGCGTGTATTAACATATAACGAAGAATAAGCATGCAGAGGAACACATCAAAAGTATCAGAGCACCATCGGGTTTAAGATTACAACTCGATCCAATAAAAGTTTCAGAAGAGCGAGAGTTGTAACTTAGCAAAAAAATGCCCATATAATAGACCCGCTTGAAGACTAACTCAAATTTCTCCCCCTTTGTCATCGAATGACCAAAAGGATCAAAACTGAGGACTAACGCCCCTGAAGAATATCAAGTTAATGGAGGAGCGCCAGCGTTGTCGGGGTCGGTTGTTGTAGTAGGGCCTGCCGCAGTGTCGTCCAAGTCTTCATTTTCATCAGTGTCGCGCGATGAAGAATAGGAGCTAGCTACCAAGGAAGGAACCTTGACCTTCTTGTATTTCTTCGGTGGAGGTGCAGACCAGTCAAATTCTTCCTTGAGACCCATTTTCTTTAGATCTTCTGCGCTGTAGACATGAGATAGAACAGCCCAGGTACTGTTGAAGGTTTCATGGAGGTAGTATTGGTTTTTCTTCACTGCATTGTGTGTTGAGGTCATGTTGTGAAGAATTGAACCAAACTGACGCTTGACCCATTTATGATTGCGATCAACTTTCTGATGAAGACTGAGGAGTAACTCACGATCATTCATCACCTTGGGTGCTGTGGCTTGAGGAGTTTGCTTGGCAGAGTTGTTGGCGGCAGAGTCATGTGTGGCAGAGTCATCATTGGTGGAGTAGGATGCAGCCTTGCGAAATTGACCATCCAATGGACGAATGCCTTCATCTATCACAGCAGTTGCCTTGCCTTTGTCATCAGCTGAGGAAAATGTCCGTTTGAGGACTTCAATCGGAGGCAAGTAGCTGCAGTGGTTCAGAGTATCAGCCTTGTAATTGAGTGAAGACCTTGTCCTGATGAACCTCATAATCCATGGTGCATAAGGCTTCAGCTCAAATGGTGACATAGCAATATTCGCCAGAGTCCTCATGAAGAAATCATGGAAGTTGACGGGAAGGCCATGAATGATATTGAAAAGCATATTCTTCATGATGCCAATGACTTCTTCATCATTTGAGTCATGGCCTTTGATAGGACTCATTGTCTTCGTCAGAATGCGATAGACAGTCCGAGGCACATACAGTAATTCCTTGACAAGGAATTTGGTTCGAGGGGCCTGCCCTGGCTTCAAAGGCTTCAGCGGCACTTGCATGTAATGATTTGTAAGCTCAGGTTCATTGTAGATGCAACACGCACCATCAAGGGGAGGACTGAGTGGGAGGGCACGAAGCAATTCAGTTGCTGGTGCCTTGTAGTGAGTATTTTTTGACATCCAGTCCAGCACCCATGTGTTCACATCTTCGGAATTTCCTGTGATGTGCAGCATCGCATAGAATTGAAGGATGTTCTTCATTCCAATCACAGATGTCAGTGCAGAAATTCAGCAATCTAGCATCGTGAAGAACGTTGAGGATTGGCTCGAAGCCTGGCAGAGATTCCATGTCCACATGAGGAATGTGTGCATGATCGAAGACTTTGTCTTTGTCGAATAGCACAGAGGAATAAAAGTTGGCTTGACTAGCAGTCCAAAAATGCCTCTTCCTTATGCGAGCAGAATCATAAGGGTTGTAATCAGTGAAGAAAACATGCTCGCCAAAGAAGTCTTCAGCCTTGAACTTTTGCTTGCGCGAGAATGGATCCTTTGGTTTTGGCAGAGGAGTGTCAGTGAGTTGCATCACTACCTCAGGAATCGCAATCTTAGGTTCTTCAGGCTGAGGATTTTCTGGTTCCTCTTCATTTGCAGTCTGCGTGTTCAAAGAATCAGCAGCAGCAGTTTCTTCAGCACTAGTGGCTGGAATTTCTTCATGCACAGACGAGATGGGATGAGTTTCTTCAGAGCCCAGTTGAATGGTTGGTGCAGGGGACTGAGGTATTTGTTGTATTGGGGTGAAGAGTGGAGAATTGGGATGCTGACTTTCCCAAAAGTCATCATTCATCACAGGCGTAGTGCATCCAATATCCAAGTCTTCATCTTCAATTTCTTCAATGCCAGCCTCTTCAGCTGTGAACTGAGGCATTGGCGAGGAAACAACAGGTGGTGAAGGGATCACATCCACTTCAATTTCTTCATCAATCTGCTCTGACGAAGCAGCAGAATGATTTTCTTCATCAGATCCGCTAGGGATCACATATTCTTCACCAAAAGTAACAAGGTCCTTTGATGGCATGGTGGAAATCGGAACAGCATCAATCGGATGTTCAAACGAGCTGGTCATAGGCTTCATCTTCTTTGGAGCTGAAGATTCTGAAGCAGCTGATGCTTTCCTTTTCTTCACTGCAGCTCGCTTTGCAGCCTTGGTCTTCTTCACATCTGATGCAGATGGAAGGATAGGAGTTGGTGTAGGCACGGGAGGAGCTGAGGAATCTGTTTGAATTTCCTCAGGCGCAACTGATGCAGTTGCCCTGACTTCTACAGTTTCTTCAGGCGCACCACTAGTAAATGCCCTGGCAATTTCTTCAGCGGCTGGGATGGAGTCATCAGCCCTGGAACTAGCATTTTCTTCAGCAGGCTGAAAATCATCAGCGATGCTGGCATGTTCTTCAGTAGGCTGAGCAGAGGCTCCAGCCTGAGGAACTTCTTGTTGCGTTGGAGGTGCAACATTGGTGAACTTCTTAGTCAGGTTGACAAATCTGACTTTGGCTCCTTGCGAATCAGCATAATAAGCATCGAAGTCATCGCTGAGGGCTTTGATTTCAGACTGGATCTTGAGGAGTTCATCAGTTGTCATTTTGACAACGTTTTTCCTCAGGAACTTCTCTTTCCTGAACTGAGCCTTCTTGATCTGCCTAGCCTTCTCAAATTTCCATTTCTCTTCAGAGATGAAATGGGTCAGCATGTGACTTTGGCTAGGAGTCAAATGAAAATCAGGCATAGGGGTGTCTGGATCCTTGTGCCAAAGATCAATGTAATCGAGGATCATCTTAGGATCCAAAAGCAGTGGCACAGGTGTGCCTTTGGCTCTAGCGGACCTTTCTTGTCTATCTCTGATGATTTCTGCAAGTTCATCATCATCAGCTTCATCGTCAGATGGCACTTGGAAGGCAACCTATTTCTTCTTTGGACTTGGCCGAGGACCTCGACCAGTCGTTGCCTTTGTCTTCAGCAGTGTGGGGCCTGATGAAAAAATTGGTGCAGCTGAGGAACTCGCTGAGACACCAGAGGCAATAGAGATGCCTGTAGTCCTTTGGCACGTGGCCAGATACACATGTGTTGAGGACTTTGGAGGAGCTGCTAAGGACTTGGGAGGAGCAGGAGCAGCATGAGGAACTGGCCGTGAGGGCTTTGAAGATTCTGGCCGTGAGGGCATTGCTGAGGAA
Source organism: Triticum aestivum (assembly GCF_018294505.1). Taxonomy (NCBI): domain Eukaryota; kingdom Viridiplantae; phylum Streptophyta; class Magnoliopsida; order Poales; family Poaceae; genus Triticum; species Triticum aestivum. The sequence continues at coordinate 546,056,610 of NC_057813.1, read as the reverse complement.
TTTGGCTGTGAGGGCACAGTTGTTGAAGCACTTGGCTTGTGCGCGGGCTTCTTTGCCATTGATTTCCTAGGCTTGTCAGAGGCCTCAGTGGCAGCAGTAGTAGCAGAGTCTTCATTGAATTTCCTCACTGCTTCTTTTGCTTGTCTCGCCAACTTGGCTTGGCGCTTGGCCCATTCTTCAGGAAAATCCTCACCACGCTTGATGCTGGTGGGATCAGCTTCTTGGCCAGGTGCCAATGGAGCTCTTGGGCATGGAGGATTTAGTGCGAATTTTTCATATACTTTGGTGTAACATACCTGTACTCCCTCCATTCTCTTGCCCATCTCCTTTCAATCCTCTGTACGTGCACCTTGCGTTGATTTTTGTTCTCCTTTCCGAACTTGGCCTCATCAGGTGTGCAATAGTTAGCATAGATGTCCTCAGGTATTTCAAATGCAGTCATGACCTCAGGCCTCTTTCCTCCTTTCTGTGGCTTCTTACCGTCTGCCATATTCTTCAGTTGAGGAATTTGAACAATCGAATTCTCTGAAGAAGTATGCAATTTTTCTTCAAGGAACGCTGCAAATGAGTTAAGTTGATGAGAACCTAGTGATTCAGCAGCGGACATGAGTACCTGTGAACAGAGTATAGTTATGAGGAATTTGGAGAGGTCATATGCGTTCTCAGAAGGTTTTTCAAAAAGGAACAAGTTTGAGGAATTTGACCAGATGAGCCTTGAAGAATTTCACTAAGCGTTCTTTGTCTTAGGTTCTAGAGTTGTATAGATCGAGGATCCACACAATTGAGGAATCTTGAAGAAAATGATGCTTAGGGAAACGAATCAAGAACAGATGACTTGTGAGGTGTTTTGTGTGTGAGGATTTGAAGAATAAAACACCTTTGAAGATTTTGTAGAGAAAATTTGAATCAAAGAGGGCAGTAAAAGTAACTTTTAATTACCCTGGATGAAGAACACGACGAACTGAGAAGTGTAGATTTGAAGCTCGTCAGTTCAGATCTTCCACGCCCTAACTCGGTGTTGGAAGACAGCTACGTCAGCGGCGGAGTGAAGATTTCCGCGGCCGACGCGAGTACGATGGCATCGACGTCGAGGCAGTGAAGCTCTTCCTCACCGGCGATGATTGAGTAGCGGCGGCGCTAGAGTTTGAGAAGCTCGAGCGAAAGAGAGAGAGAGAGCGGTCGAGCGGAGTAAAGGAAGTGAGGAAGGGGAGAGGGGGTATTTATATTCACAGTGAAAAACTGTTCGCCCCAAGATTTAGGATGAACGTGCCCCTGACCCTTCTCATTCGCTTGACATGTGTCACCCACGTACTGAAAAGTGGAGATCGTGTTAGATCGTGGGTGAATAGATAAGTCTATCGTGGGATACAGAATGGTTTGAGCGGCAAAGCCGAAAAATTTGGATAAGATAAGTTAAAAGTTCCGTTCGCAAATTCTTCAGCTAACAAGGACACAGTGAAGATTTTAAATGAGTTTCAAATAGAACGCACATGAAGAATTTGTGAATAGATTGGGTTGAGTATAGCATAGAGGGGGAAGGGTCCGATCACATTCACTTAGCAGAAAATGCAACTTGAAGAAATAGCCATAAGTGAATGCTGTAGAGGACATAAACCCATATATATATATAGGCAATGAAGAAAAAACGACGGAAACAGTGAAGATTTTTCAGAGTTGAAGAATTTGAAAAACTGAAGAATTTCAAAACTGAGGAAAAACTCAAATTAAAGATTTTCAACTTTGGTGGTGGCGTGACCCACCATATAATAATGATGATTTCAGACACCGCGTACAATTGTCGTAGGGTTCTGAGAATCAAATTCTTAATTAATTTCTTCACACTTAGAGTGTTATTCTTCATTGATTGAAGAAAAACGTTTCTTCATGTGTTGCACATCTAAGTCATCAATTTTTCATAAGTGTCAGGATGTGTGTCCTTTTCAAAGAACATTCGAAGATTCTAAGCTATTTAGATCACACCGCAACTTGCTAAATCTCTTCTCATCCAAGGGCTTTGTGAAGATATCGGCTAGCTGTTCTTCAGTCTTCACATGATCAATAAAGATGTCGCCCTTCAACACATGATCGCGAAGAAAATGATGACGAATCTGAATGTGCTTTGTCTTCGAGTGCTGAACTGGGTTGTGAGCAATCTTGATAGCACTCTCATTGTCACAGTAGAGAGGCACATTCTTCACGTTGATGCCGTAGTCCTTGAGAGTTTGCTTCATCCACAGCAATTGAGCACAGCAAGAACCAGCAGCAATGTACTCAGCTTCCGCGGTAGACAGTGATACGCAGTTCTGTTTCTTCGAGGACCAATAGACTAAAGATCGTCCGAGGAAATGACAAGTTCCAGATGTTGACTTGCGGTCCACACGATCACCAGCATAGTCAGAGTCAGAATATCCGATGAGATCAAAAGTAGAGCCCTTGGGGTACCATAATCCTAGTGTTGGTGTGTGAGCTAGATATCGAAGAATATGCTTCACAGCCTTATGGTGTGATTCCTTCGGTGTAGCTTGAAATCGGGCACACATGCAAACACTAAGCATTATATCTGGCCTAGATGCACATAAGTACAATAAAGAACCAATAATGGAGCGGTATACCTTGTGATCGAAGTCAATACCATTTTCATCAGTCCATAGATGGCCATTTGTGGGCATTGGAATTTTGACGCCTTTGCAATCTTGCATGCCGAATTTCCTCAGAACATCTTTGAGGTATTTCTCCTGAGATATGAATATGACATTGCGCTGTTGACGAATTTGAAGACCTAAGAAGAATTTCAACTCTCCCATCAATGACATTTGATATTCTTCACTCATCATATAGGCAAATTCATCACTATAACGTTGGTTAGTGCAGCCAAAGATAATATCATCAACGTATATTTGGCACACAAATAGTTCACCATCATAAGATTTAGTAAAGAGAGTAGGGTCGAGTGAACCGGGTGTGAAGCCATTCTTCACGAAGAATTCCTTCAAAGTATCATACCACGCCCGAGGGGCCTGCTTGAGGCCATAGAGGGCCTTGTTGAGTCTGAAGACTTTGTCAGGATTCTTTGGATCTTCAAAACCTGGGGGTTGAGCAACATATACTTCTTCCTCAAGCTTACCATTGAGGAATGCACTTTTCACATCCATTTGATATAAAGTGATATCATGATGGTTAGCATAAGCAAGTAATATGTGAATAGCCTCAAGTCTAGCAACAGGTGCAAAAGTTTCATCGAAATCAATTCCTTCAACCTGTGTGTAGCCTTGAGCTACAAGTCATGCCTTATTCCTCACCACAAGGCCATTTTCATCTTGCTTGTTGCGGTAGATCCACTTTGTGCCAATGATATTATGCTTGCGAGGATCTGGACGTTTGACCAGTTCCCAGATGTTGTTGAGCTCGAACTGATGTAATTCTTCTTGCATGGCCTGAATCCACTCAGGCTCTAGAAATGCTTCATCTACCTTAGTGGGCGCTGTGATAGAGACAAAAGCATAGTGCCCACAAAAGTTAGATAAATGTGAAGCTTTTGAGCGTGTGAGAGGACCTGGCGCTTCAATGTCGTCGATGATCTTTTCAACTTGCACTTCTTTTGCAACGCGAGGATGAGCTGGTTGTCATCGAGGAATTTGATCAGCATTTTCTTCAGCACCATTTTCTTCAGCATTATCTTTAAGTGCATCAGCTCGACGTTCTTCACATTCTGAATGAATTCTTTAGCAGATTCTTCATTAGGAATGACATCCTCAGTCGCCTTGAACTTGATAGAATCCTCAGGTGTTGGTTCATCTATCACAGAAGGTAGGTGCTCTCTTTGTGAGCCATTGGTTTCATCGAACCGCACATCTACAGTTTCTACAACCTTGTGAAGAGCATTGTTGAAGACTCTATAGGTGTGCGAGTCCTTTCCGTAACCAAGCATAAAACCTTCATGTGCTTTCGGTGCAAATTAGCATTGTGATGAGGATCTCTAATCCAACATTTAGCACCGAAGACTTTGAAATAACTCACATTGGGTTTCTTGTCAGTGAGGAGTTCATAGGCAGTCTTCTTGAAGAATTTGTGAAGATATACTCTGTTGATGATGTGGCACGCGGTATCAATTGCATCAATCCAAAAACGACGAGGCGTTTTGTATTCATCAAGCATAGTGCGAGCCATCTCAACAAGAGTTCTGTTCTTGTGCTCCACGACGCCATTTTGCCGAGGAGTATAAGGAGCAGATAACTCATGAGTAATACCAAGTTCATCAAGATAGTCATCAAGACCGGAATTCTTGAACTCAGTTCCATTGTCACTCCTGATGTGCTTGATCTTCACACCAAAGTTGGTTGAAGCCCTCGAGGAAAATCGTTTGAAGACTTCCTGCACTTCATGTTTGTAAGTAACAATGTGTACCCATGTGTAACGAGAGTAATCATCAACAATAACAAAGCCATATAGAGATGCATCATTAGTGACTGATGAGTAATGATTAGGACCAAAGAGGTCCATGTGAAGCAATTTGAATGGACGAGTAGTGGTCATGATAGTTGAGGGAGTCCTGGACTAGGGGGTGTGCGGACAGCCGGACTATCATCGTCAGCCGGACTCCAAGACTATGAAGATACAAGATTGAAGACTTCGTCCCGTGTCCGGATGGGACTTTCCTTGGCGTGGAAGGGAAGCTTGGCGATACAGATATGTAGATCTCCTACCATTGTAACTGACTCTGTGTAACCCTATCCCTCTCCGGTGTCTATATAAACCGGAGGGTTTTAGTCCGTAGGACACACAACCATTACAACAATCATACCATAGGCTAGCTTCTAGGGTTTAGCCTCCTTGATCTCGTGGTAGATCCACTCTTGTACTACCCATATCATCAATATCAATCAAGCAGGAGTAGGGGTTTACCTCCATCGAGAGGGCCCGAACCTGGGTAAAAACATCATGTCCCTTGTCTCCTGTTACCATCCGCCTAGACGCACAGTTCCGGACCCCCTACCCGAGATCCGCCGGTTTGACACCGACATTGGTGCTTTCATTGAGAGTTCCTCTGTGTCGTCACCGATAGGCTTGATGGCTTCTTCAATCAACAACAACGCCGTCCAGGGTGAGACTTTTCTCCCCGGACAGATCTTCGTGTTCGGCGGCTTTGCACTGCGGGCCAATTCACTTGGCCATCTGGAGCAGATCGAAAGCTACGCCCCTGGCCATCAGGTCAGGTCTGGAAGCCTAAACTTCACGGCCGACATCGGCGGAGACTTGATCTTCGACGGATTCGAGCCACAGCCGAGCGTGCTGCGCTGTCATTATGGGCATGATTTAGCTCTGCCGCCGGACAGTGCCCTGGAGGACGCACACGAGTCCGCTCTGACCCATAGTTCGCAGCAGACCGCGCAGATCGAGGACAGGTGGCTGGACACCGCCTCGGGAGCTGCAACTTCTACAGTGATGGAGCCGAATACCGACCTTGTCCCTTATAAAGCTCGTGACTCCGAGGCGCCGGACTCCTTGTCGGACTCCGAACCTCCTGCGCCCCTGCCAATCGAATCCGATTGGGCGCCGATCATGGAGTTCACCGCCGCGGACATCTTTCAGCACTCACCCTTTGGCGACATCCTAAATTCGCTAAAGCATCTCTCGTTATCAGAAGAACCCTAGCCGGACTGCGGTCAGGATGGTTGGGATGCAGACGACGAAGAAATTCAAAACCCACCCACCACCCACTTTGTAGCCACTGTCGACGACCTAACCGACATGCTAGACTACGACTCCGAAGACATCGACGGTATGGACGACGACGTCGGAGACGATCAAGAACCAGTGCCTACATGGCACTGGAAGACCACCTCGTCATACGACATATACATGGTGGACACCCAAAGGATGGGGACGGTGAAGAAGCAGCGGAGGCAGATTCTGCTAAGAAACAGCCCAAGCGCCGACGTCAGCGGCGCCGCTCTAAATCCCGCCACAGTAAGAATGGAGATTCTGGCACCGGAGATAATAACACCCCAGAGAGTGCCGAAGACAACCCCCTCCAGCAAGATTCAGCATAGGCGGACGGGGAAGCCAGCCCTCAAGAGAGAGCGGCAGACGAGGAGGATGAAGACTACATGCCTCCCTCCGGAGACGAGGCAAGCCTCAACGACGACGAATTCGTCGTGCCAGAGGATCCCGTCGAACAAGAGCGTTTTAAACGCAGGCTTATCGCCATGGCAAATAGCCTAAAGAAAAAGCAGCAACATCTTCAAGCCGATCAAGACCTGCTAGCCGACAGATGGACCGAGGTCCTCGCGGCCGAAGAGTATGAACTCGAACGCCCCTCCAAAAGTTACCCAAAACGCAAGTTGCTCCCCCGACTAGAGGAGGAAGCATACAAACCTTCATCACCAGCGCACAATACGGCAGATCGACCACCCCGTGGCCGCGACAGAGAGGCATCTAGGCCCTCCATCAGGACCATACCCCGGCATCGCTCGAAAAGTACGAAGCCACGAGGGAATGCGCCGGACTTGCGAGACATATTGGAGGACAAGGCAAGACAATCCAGATCTATCTACGGATCACGTGGGCGCCCCATGACCCACGACAACTACCATCGCGCCGGATACAGCAACTCCGGCCGGGCCGAACACAGCAGGCAACGCTCTCTTGAGCTACGTCGTGATATTGCTCAATATAGAGGCGCCGCACACCCGCTATGCTTCACAGACGAAGTAATGGATCATCAAATCCCCGAAGGGTTTAAACCCGTGAACATTGAATCCTACGATGGCACAACAGACCCTGCGGTTTGGATCAAAGATTATCTCCTTCATATCCATATGGCCCACGGCGACGATCTCCACGCCATCAAGTATCTCGCACTCAAGCTTAAAGGACCGGCTCGGCATTGGCTTAACAGCTTGCCTGCAGAGTCAATTGGGTGTTGGGAGGACCTGGAAGCCGCATTCCTCGACAACTTCTAGAGCACATATGTGCGACCACGAGACGCCGATGACCTAAGCCACATAATGCAGCAGCCAGACGAATCGGCCAGGCAGTTCTGGACACGGTTCTTAACAAAGAAAAATCAAATCGCCGACTGTCCGGATGCAGAGGCCCTCGCAGCCTTCAAACATAACATCCGCGACGAGTGGCTGGCCCGGCACCTAGGACAGGAAAAGCCGAAATCCATGGCAGCCCTCACATCACTCATGACCCACTTCTGTGCGGGAGAGGACAGCTGGCTAGCTCGCAGCAACAACCTCAGCAAAAATGCTGGCAGTCCGGATACTAAGGACCACAATGGCAGGTCGCATCGAAACAAAAACAAATGCCGTGTTAACGACGATAACAATGAAGATACGGCAGTCAATGCCGGATTCAGAGGCTCTAAACCCGGTCAGCGGAAGAAGCCATTCAAAAGAACTACTACGGGTCCGTCCAATTTGGACCGAATACTCAACCGCTCTTGCCAGATACATGGCACCCCCGAAAAGCCAGCTAATCACACCAACAGAGATTGTTGGGTATTCAAGCAGGCAGGCAAATTAATTGCCGAAAACAATGACAATGGGCTACACAGCGATGACGAGGAAGAGACTCGGCCACCGAACAGTAGAGGACAGAAGGGTTTCCCCCCACAAGTGCGGACGGTAAACATGATATACGCAACCTATATACCCAAGAGGGAGCGGAAGCGTGCACTTAGGGACGTATACGCGATGGAGCCAGTCGCCCCGAAGTTCAATCCATGGTCCTCTTGCCCGATCACTTTCGATCGAAGGGACCACCCTACCAGTATCCGTCATGGTGGGTTCCCCGCATTGGTCTTAGACCCAATCGTCGATGGATTTCACCTCACTAGAGTCCTGATGGACGGCGGCAGCAGCCTGAACCTGCTTTATCAGGATACAGTGCGCAAGATGGGCTTAGACCCCTCAAGGATTAAACCTACAAAGACGACCTTTAAAGGCGTCATACCAGGTGTTGAGGCCAATTGTACAGGCTCAGTCACACCGGAAGTGGTCTTCGGATCCCCGGATAATTTCCGAAGCGAGGAGTTAATCTTCGACATAGTCCCATTCCACAGTGGCTATCACGCCCTGCTCGGACGAACCGCGTTTGCAAAGTTCAACGCGGTGCCGCATTATGCATACCTTAAGCTCAAGATTCCAGGCCCTCGTGGAGTCATCATGGTCAATGGAAATACTGAACGCTCCCTCCGAACAGAGGAACACACAGCGGCTCTCGCGGCAGAAGTACAGAGCAGCCTTCTAAGGCAATTTTCGAGTCCAGCCGTTAAACGACCGGACATGGCCAAACGCGCCTAGAGTAACATCAATCAAGACCACTTGGCACGTCCCGAGCACGCGTAGCAATGCGGCCCCAACCCCAGCCCCTGCATGATTGCAAGACCAGCTCTTCGCGTACATCATTACGCTCTAGAGATACCATGGGCATAGGGGGGGGGGCACGACCACGACAGGCCCAGAGTGCGGCTTAACCACACCAGGGGCTCCCAAGTGTGTCGCTCTTTTTGTTTTTTATTTTTTCCTTTTTATCCATAGGACTCCGTTCACCAGAGAACCTGTCCGGCAGTAGATCTGTCGAACTCACGATGCAACAGCCAGGGAGGGACAAAGGCTACGACGAACACTCAGGTGGTCTCCATTATGAGCATTAAATTTGTTAAATACACCAGTTCGCAGCCTACCCCTGGAGGGGGGTATGTTTAATTAGTCCAATCCCTTGCTTACCGCACTATTTGTATCGTTCTGCACTCATAGCAGAATTCCATGAATAAACAATGCATCACTTTTTGCCTATAATTGCATTACCTTTTTTTTACATATATGTTCATTGATGACATCTTGCACCCGTACATTTTGGTACGGCCGAATACACCAGGGGCTTATGTTCCCCGCATTATGGTGTGATAAGTCCAAACACTTTCACAAGTGCGGCACCCCGAACTTATAGCACTATATGCATCGGCTCCGAATCATGTCTTGGGTCAATAGTTGGGTTTGCCCGGCTCCCATGTTTTGGTACCTTACGTTCCGTTCTGTCAGCTATGGTAGCACTGGGAGAACCACTGTGATTGCGCCCCAGTTGAGCTGGGCGAGCGCCTCAGTGGAGAAAGCTAAAACTGACTATCATGATAAGGCGAGAGACCGGTCGCTGTTCGAGAGGTCTTTTCGAGTCCCTAAAGACTTATGCCGCTTCGAGCGAGGAACCGGCTGTGTCCGGCCCAGGCGTGGATAGCACCCCGAACTCGGTCTTCCGAATACTAGGGGCTTCGCCGAAATTTAAAATTATAGAATTCTATGGCTAAGTGAGAGTGTTCAAGCATTATAAGTCCAGTTGCCTTGTTCGTTGTGTTGAGCGCCTCCCTAGATGGACCCAAAAATGGGAACAAGAGTGCTCAAGTTTATCCCGAACACCCCAGCACTCGTGGCATGGCGGCTAAAGCCGACGACTTGCCATGTCTCAGATTTTATAAACGGCCGCACAGAAGGTAATATTTTAAATCAATAAGCGTTGCTTAGCGCACATGAACAAAGTTTTCAGCGCACAGGATAACACATTGCGAGTTTACTCAATAATTACATCTTTGGGGCACTCATCCGCAATCTTGCGGGCACCCTTTAGAACACTCTTATAGTACATTTCGGGCATACGATACTCCTTGCCCGCCGGCGGCGCGTCCGTGATAAGCCTCTCAGCATCCAGCCTGCCCCAGTGCACCTTTGCGCGGGCAAGGGCCCGACGGGCACCTTCAATACAGGCGGAGCGCTTGATGACTTCCACCCAGGGACACGCATCCACCAGCCGCCGCACGAGGCCAAAGTAGCTCCCAGGCATGGCCTCTCCAGGCCACAGCTGGACTATGAGGCCCTTCATGGCCTGCTCGACCACCTTGTGGAGCTCGACCAGCTGCTTCAGCTGGTCGCTAGGGGGCACCGGGTGTCCGGCCTCAGCGTACTGAGACCAGAAGACCTTCTCTGTTGAGCTCCCCTCCTCGGCCCGGTAGAATGCGGCGGCATCGGACACGCTGCGAGGCAGATCTGCAAACGCCCCTGGAGAGCTCCGAATTCGGGTAAGTAACAGGTAATTTACATTCACATGCTTGCTTTGCATGAAAAATGCCTTACCCGCCGCTATTTTCTTCACCTCCTCAATCTCCTGGAGGGCCTTATGGGCCTCGGCCTTAGCGGCTTTGGCACTTTCAAGAGCCGAGGCAAGCTCGGACTCTCGAGTCTTCGAGTCGCGCTCCAAACTCTCATGCTTTTCCATGAGAGCCTGGAGCTCTTGCCGCACCTCCGCCACCCTCGCCTCCTGTATCTCTCGCTCCGCTCGTTCCGCGGCCGCATTGCGTTCGGCCGCGAACACGGCCTCCTTCAGGGTTGCCACCTCGCTCGTGGCCCCTGCAGTACCCACGTTATCCTTGTTATTTCTATTGCAACCAAAATCCTTTTCTGTAAGGTACAAATTTCAAAGTGGTGTTACTCACCTTCTTTGTCCTCGAGCTGCTTCTTGGTAAGGCCGAGCTCTTGCTCGGACCGCTCGAGGTCCTGCTTCAAAGCACCGACCTCCGCAGTCAGTGCGGCAGAGGTCAGCAGCGCAGCCTGCAAACCCATATTGACATACTTTTTAGCACTCCTGCATATATCTTTTTTAGATCCTCAATCCGGTTTTTCTTTCCGAACACTGAACCGAGCATCAGGGGCTACTGTCTATGCGGTATTACATTACATATTTTAAACTTCTTACCTCAAAGCCTGTTAGAAGGCTACTGCAGGCTTCGGTCAGCCTGCTCTTGGCGAGCTGAACCTTCTGAATCACCGCACTCATGATAGTGCGGTGTTCTTCCTCGATGGAAGCGCCGTTAAGCGCCTCCAACAAGTTGTTCGGCGCCTCCAGTTGGACGGAGGCTGCCGGCGTCACAGTCTTGCCCTTCTTACGAAGGGGCCGCCTGCCGGGCTCCGAAACCACTACGGGTTCGGCATGGAGTCCGGCGCAAAGTCCGGGAGGCTGCCTTGCGGCACCTCCGGAGCCTCCTCCTGATGGGTCCCCTCCTGGGATCCCACCTCGGCATCGTCGGCATCACGAGGGGTGGAGGCGGTCGGAATGGAATCCACGTCCGACGGAGCCAAGGACCCGCTCGATGAAGTGGGAAGATCATCATCGGCCGGACTACAGGTAGTGTGCGGCATTAGAAGGACACTATGTGGCACGAAGGAGAAATTATAAATCATTTAGGAATCCGGATACTTACGATCTCGCCAGAGGCCTGGCCCTTGAGGGCCACTCTTCGTCGCCAACGTTGGCGTTGGCGGAGCTGTCCGGGGGAAGAGTCCTTCCCCTCTTGGACCCATCGGCCTCCCCCGTTGGGGAAGCCTTCCTCTTCCTCTCTCCCTCCTCTGGGAGAGAGTCCTCTTTCTCCTCCTCGTCTTTGGGGGAGGAGTCCGCCTCGTAGCCATCGGACGATGAGTCCGATATCACCTGGCGTCGGGAACTTCTTCGAGTTCCCGTGGCCTTCTTCTTGGCCTTCTTCTCCGGCACCACATAAAGTCCCGGGACTAGCAGCCCCATTAAGCGAGCGTCCGCTGGGTCTTCGGGAAGGGGAGCCGGATAGTCTACCTGTCCAGACGTCCTCTGCCAGTCCTGTCAAAGGCGTTGGGAGTTTTAGATCCCACATAGAGTTAAAACTATGAAAGAAAACAAGTGTCCCATAGAGGATAACAAAGCTTACCTCGCCGGCCGGGTGCTTGGTGCTGAATCCGCGGTCCTCCGTCGCGGATGCGGGGGCTTCTCCGCCCTTGAACAGCACCCTCCAGGCAGCTTCATACGTCATGTCAAAGAGCCCGCTCAGGGTCCGGTGCTGTGCCGGATCGAACTCCCACAAATTGAAGGCCCGCTGTTGGCAGGGGAGAATCCAGCGGACGAGCATGACCTGGATCACATTGACAAGCCTAAGCTTCTTGTTCACCAAGGTCTGGAGACAGGACTGGAGTCCTGTCAGCTCCTCCAAACTACCCCATAGCAAGCCCTTCTCTTTCCAGGAGGTGAGCTGCATAGGGATACCAGATCTGAACTCGGGGGCCGCTGCCCATTTAGGGTCACGCGGCTCGGTGATGTAGAACCACCCCGATTGCCATCCCTTGATGGACTCCACGAAGGCCCCCTCGAGACAGATGACGTTGGGCATTATGCCCACCATGGCGCCTCCGCACTTCGCCTGCGCGCCCTTCACCACCTTCGGCTTGACATTGAAGGTCTTGAGCCACAAGCCGAAGTGAGGCCGGATGCAGAGGAAGGCCTCGCACACGACGATAAACGCCGAGATGTTGAGGATGAAGTTCGGCGCCAGATTGTGGAAATCCATGCCGTAGTAGTACATGAGCCCCCGGACAAAGGGATGAAGTGGGAAGCCCAGTCCGCGGAGGAACTGGGGAAGGAATACGACCCTCTCATGGGGCCTGGGGGTGGGGATGAGCTGCCCCTCGTCGGGCAGCCGGTGCGCGATGTCGCTGGAAAGGTATCCGGCGCCGCGCAGCTTTGCGATGTGCTCCTCCGTAACGGAGGAGGCCAACCACTTGCCTCCCGCTCCAGACATGGTTGGAGAAGGTCAAGGCGAGATGTGCGGACATGGGCACTGGAGCTCGAGTGCGCTGGGATGGATAAGCAAAGGAGGAAGAAGGCGTAGGTAAAGAGGTGGATCCTTATCCCCTTATATATAGGCGGACGAAGACTAAGCGTCCCCGCCGGCCTGGTAAAACTCGCTTATCTCCCAAGCGCCACCATCAATGGCGCGGTTGGGTTACCCACGTCTGTATTGATGGGAATCCCGGAATAAGGGGAACACGATCTCTACTTCGACAAGACGTGCCAAGGAAACCGCTTCGCTAAACGCGCTGAGGTAGTATAATAAAAAACGATTCAAGTAAAGGCTTGGTGGTGGTATGACGTCATGCCACAAAATACGTCAGCAGATTGAACTTATGTACATATTATTCTCTATACGGTGGAATGTGGAAATTATTTTGCAGAGCCGGACACTATCCTGGTGTTCACAATCTTCTATGAATTATTCGGAGGAGGAACCTGCCTTGCAATGCCGAACAATATGCGCGCCGGACTCATAGTCATTGAAGCCTGGTTCAGGGGCTACTGAGGGAGTCCTGGACTAGGGGGTGTCCGGACAGCAGGACTATCATCGTCAGCCGGACTCCAAGACTATGAAGATACAAGATTGAAGACTTCGTCCCTTGTCCGGATGGGACTTCCCTTGGCGTGGAAGGCAAGCTTGGCGATACGGATATGTAGATCTCCTACCATTGTAACCGACTCTGTGTAACCCTAGCCCTCTCCGGTGTCTATATAAACCGGAGGGTTTTAGTCCGTAGGACACACAACCATTACAACAATCATACCATAGGCTAGCTTCTAGGGTTTAGCCTCCTTGATCTCGTGGTAGATCCACTCTTGTACTACCCATATCATCAATATCAATCAAGCAGGAGTAGGGTTTTACCTCCATTGAGAGGGCCCGAACCTGGGTAAAAACATCGTGTCCATTGTCTCCTGTTACCATCCGCCTAGACGCACAGTTCGGGACCCCCTACCTGAGATCCGCCGGTTTTGATGCCGACAATAGTCTTTGCTGGATACTTGGCCTTGGTCATTTTTCCAGCTTCACAGGCTCCACACAAAGTGATCCTTGAGGAATTTGACATTCTCAATGCCAATGACATGCTTCTTCTTCGCAAGTGTGTGCAAATTCCTCATGCCTTCGTGACCAAGTCGTCGATGCCATAGCCAGCCTTCTGAAGCTTTTGCAAGTAGGCACACGGCTGGTTGCGGTCCTATAGAGAAATCAACAATATACAAGTCTCCTCTCCTAAAGCCATTGAAGACTTTGGAATTGTCAGCTTCCATAATCACAACACAACGATACTTGCCAAAGACAACAACCATATCAAGATCACAAAGCATTGAGACTGACATGAGGTTGTATCCTAAGGACTCAACAAGCATGACTTTGTCCATGTGTATGTCCTTAGAGATCGCAACCTTACCTAGACCCAATACCTGACTTTTGCTTTTGTCAGCAAAGATGATATGCTTCAGATGTGATGGTGATAAGAGAGCATCCATCAATAGATTCTTGTCACCAGTCATGTGATTTGTACATCCACTGTCGAGGACCCATTCAGTGGTTTTGGGAAGATCATCCTGCGGATGAATTAGTGCAACTTACGAACTCATATACTTCATCAGCAAAGATGATATCAAATTCATCAGATGAAATTCATCAAACAGTAAAACAGATATAGCAGTATGAGAACGTGTGAAATGAAAGTTCATTTCTTCATGATTAGCCTGCGTCCTTTCAGGCAATTTTGTCAGGCCCCCAACAAATTCTTCAGACGTTAAAGCACGTCTGGAGACCTGACCCTGCAGAAGAGATTAGTTCTTTTCCTTCACCACCCACATCTGAAGCGGTGGCAAAGAGTTCATCACTCTACGAGCTCCATACGAGAATGGTGGCATAGAAGCCAAACCATTTTGTTTTACATACGAGGGGTTAGGGTAAGCATATGAATAAGCAGAGAAATTCTTCGAGGATTTATGAACATAATGGTTTGAAGAATAATGCACATATTCATAGCCCTTAGCTCTACTCTGCGAAACAGAGTTGGTAGCACGATGATAATCATATGAGTACTTTGATCCTTTTGAGGAATTTGATCCACGTGAGGAATTTGGTCCGTATGAGGACTTGGATCCATATGAAGAATTTGGTCCATATGAAGGATTTGATCTGGGGTTCCTATTCTTCACAGGTGGTGTCATGAGGACATTCACCTGAAGACTTTCAAGGCACTTCTTGGGAACCCAGATTTTCTTCATAGGAGAACCGTTCCTACAGTTAGTGCCAACATATCTAGCAAATACTTCACCATTCTGATTTTTGAACAGTTTATAGTTGGAGTCAAATGACTCATCAGAAGAATGAGGAGATTCACATGTAAAGCCAGATAAGTTAGATGGATCAAGTAGAGGTCCCTTTGCAGCAACCCATGAGGTTTTGGGGTACTGATCAGGCTTTCAGTATGTACCATCAGCATTGATTTTCCTCTCAAGGCAATACCCTCTTTCCTAGGGTTTCTGTTGAGGATCTGCTTTTTAAGCACATCACAAAGAGTCTGATGCCGTTTGAGGCTTTTGTACATGCCTGTCATGTACAATTCCTTCAGCCCTGCATTGTCAGTGATACTAGCAATGTCCTCAGATGAGGAATTAGTGATAGTAGAGGCAGGTGAAGAATTTGTAACAGTTGAAGCATTTGAACATTCAGGTGAAGAATTAGCAGATTCACGTTCAATGCACTGTAAGCATGGAGGAACAAATTCTTCCTGAGAAGCGCTGATTTGTTGAGCTAGCAATGAATCACCCTCCTTCTGAAGATCTTCATAACTCACTCTTAGCTTCTCAAGATCTTGCTTTCTTTGAAGAAATCCATAAGAAAGCTTCTCATGATCAGATAAGAGAGTGTTATGATGACCTTGAAGGCTATCAAACCTAGACTGAAGTCACTGAAGATTTTCAGTCAGGGCTTTAGTGCGATCCATTTCTTCACCCAACATATCATTACTTTTGTCTAGCATGTTTTGAACCTTTTCCAAGGCCGTTTGTTGTTTAGTGGCAATGAAAACAAGTTTTGTATAACAAGGTTCAATATCATCATCACATCCATCATCATCAGATTCATCGTCACCAAACTCGGATGAGGAACATTCGGTTACCTTGTCACCCTTTGCCATGAGACATAATGCAGAAGATGGTGATTCTGGTTCGAAAGTCATCGTTTTGAGATATTCCTTGAAGTCCTCAAACCAAGGATCATGATGGGTTCGATGACCTTCATAGACGTCAGAGATTCGGTCCCAGATAAGTTTCGCATTGCAAAGATGCATAATGCGCTTGAATTCATCTCTAGATAGGCAGGAACAAATGATGTCCTTCGCCATGATGTCATGTCGAGTGTACTTGCGGATGTCATCAGCGCATGCCTTCTTACATAGATCGGTAAGACCAATCTCCGTGACGGTCCACAGCTCGCTGTTCATAGCCATGAGGCGCTTCCTCATCATGGCCTTCCACTTGGGATAATCATGACCGTCAAAGATAGGGCATGTCACTTTCTTCATACCTGCGGTCGACATAACTAAAATTCCAGGTGATTAAACTAAAATCACACAGAACAAGGGAGTACCTCGCTCTGATACCAATTGAAAGTGCGTTATATCGACTAGAGGGAGGGTGAATAGGTGATTTTTATGAATTCTTCACTGAGGAATTTGCCGGTGAGGAAATTCCTTAGTGAAGAACTACTTGCAGCGGAATAAGTACTCAGAAGTAAGCATAACAAAATACAGGCATGGTCATCATGATGAAATGAAGACAATCACATAGTACATAAAGCGTAATCACAGGATAACATAAGATGAAGACAAACAGATTGAAGAAATTGAACTGAGGAAATTGAGAAAGTCTTCAGTCAAAGTCTTCAAACACACATATGAACAAACACTCAAGACAGTAATGAGGAAATGAATGAGTTGAGGAAATAGAACTAGTAAGGTTGGTGAAGACAATGATTTGGTAGACCAGTTCCAACTGTTGTCTCAGTTGTACGTCTGGTTGGAGCGGCTGAGTATTTAAACTCGAGGACACACAGTCCCGGACACCCAGTCACTGAGCACGCAGCTCAGGACACCCAGTCCTCACCGTATTCTCCTTGAACTATGGTCACGCAGACCTCATCCAATCACTCGTGGTAAGTCTTCAGGCGACTTCCAAACCTTCACAGACTCGGTCACTCGGCGATCCACAATTCCTCTTGGATGCTCTAGAGCATGACGCCTAACTGTCTGGAAGAAGCACGGTCTTCAAAGGTAACAAGTGTCGGATCCATGCAGGATCAATCTCTTCAGTAATGCTCAATCACTTTGGGTTTGTATGTGTTTGGGTTTGGGTTTTCCTCACTCGATGATTTTCGCTCAAAGTCCTCGGAGGATGGGATGCTCTCAAATGACAAGTGTCAGTTTCTCTTGGAGCAGCCAACCAGCTAGTGGTCGTAGGGGGCGGCTATTTATAGCCTAGGGAGCAGCCCGACATGATAAGACATAAATACCCTTCAATGATATGACCATTAGGTGGATAAGATATTTTGGAACAGCTGGCACGCAGCACAGCAACGGTCGGAAATTTGACTCTCAAATTCCTCGGGGCTATCATGTTCCTCACTGTGTAGGCAATTCGCACTGGCGAATTCCTAACTCCTCAGTCAGAACAAATTCCTCAGCGACCAGAAGAACTTCGTCTCTGTCACTGAAGAAAATGACTGAACTATATGAGATTTCCAATGGCTTCACTCGAAGGGATTGGTAGGTGTAGGATTTTGAGTTGAGCATCACATGGAAATTTTTCCTTAGTATTTCCTCGACCCCCTTTAACAGTACGGTGTTTCCTATGACTCAAGAAAGAGAAAACAAAACTACGAAAACAAAAGTCTTCATGCTTCATGTTCCTCAAATGAATACCAAGTCTTCAAGGTTGCACCAATTTCTTCACTTTCAAAGTCTTCAGAAAGTCTTCAGAATATCAAAGTCTTCAGTTGAAGAACTTCATTTTTAGGTGTCGACTTTCTCTGTAAATATCAAACTCCTCATAGACTTATAGACATGTGTACAATCATAAACACATTAGTCCCATAACCTATAAGTCTTCAATACACCAAAATGACTAAGGGGCACTAGATGCGCTTACAACTTATACCTTTCGGAGTAGTTTGTTGTTTGCTCTAGTGCTTCACTTATATCTTATAGAGCATGGTGGTAGATTGTTTTATAGAAACTATTGTTCTCTCATGCTTCACTTATATTATTTTGAGAGTCCTAAAAAGCATGGTAACTTGCTTAAATTGGAAAATTATGCTAATAAATAAAAGAAAAACTTTCTTAGGAGTGTGCTGAATACTAAGAGAAGGTTGATGCTTAATGATTGTTTTGAGATATGGAGATACTGATATTAAGTTGTGCTAGTTGAGTAGTTATGAAATTGAGAACTACTTGTGTTAAAGTTTGCAAATCCCGTAGCATGCACGTATGGTAAACGTTATGTAACAAATTTGAAGCATGAGATGTTATTTGAGTGTCTTCCTTATGAGTGGCGGTCAGGGACGAGCGATGGTCTTTTCCTTCCAATCTATCCCCCTAGGAGCATGCGCGTAATACTATGTTTTTGATGACTTGTAGATTTTTGCAATAAGTATATGAGTTCTTTATGACTAATGTTGAGTCCATGGATTATACGCACACTCACCCTTCCATCATTGCTAGCCTCTTCGGTACCGTGCATTGCCGTTTCTCACATTGAGAGTTGGTGCAAACTTCGCCGGTGCATCCAAACCCCGTGATACGATACGCTCTATCACACATAAATCTCCTTATATCTTCCTCAAAACAACCACCATACCTACCTATTATGGCATTTCCATAGCCATTCTGAGATATATTGCCATGCAACTTCCCACCATTCCGTTTATCATGACACTTTCATCATTGTCATATTACTTTGCGTGATCATGTAGTTGACATCGTATTTGGCAAAGCCACCATGCATAATTCTTTCATACATGTCACTCTTGATTCATTGCATCCTGGTACACCGCTCGAGGCATTAATATAGAGTCATATCTTGTTCTAGTATTGAGTTGTAATCATTGAGTTGTAAATAAACAGAAGTGTGATGATCATCATTAATACATCATTGTCCCAAAAAAAGAAAAAAAGAAAGGTCAAATAAAAAAAGAAAGGCCCAAAAAAAGGCCCAAAAAAATAAAATAAATAAATAAATAAAAGGGGGCAATGCTACTATCCTTTTTTCCACACTTGTGCTTCAAAGTAGCACCATGGTCTTCATAGTAGAAAGTTTTATGTTTTGTCACTTTCATATACTAGTGGGAATTTTTCATTATAGAACTTGGCTTGTATATTCCAACGATGGGCTTCCTCAAATACCCTAGGTCTTCATGAGCAAGCAAGTTGGATGCACACCCACTTAGTTTCTTTTGTTGAACTTTCATACATTTATAACTCTAGTGCATCCGTTGCATGGCAATCCCTACTCCTCACATTAACATCAATTGATGGGCATCTCCCTAGCCCGTTGATTAGCCTCGTTGGTGTGAGAATTTCTCCTTTTTTGTCTTCTTCACATAACCCCCATCATTATTCTATTCCACCATAGTGCTATATCCATGGCTCACGCTCATGTATTGCGTGAAGGTTGAAAAAGTTTGAGATTACTAAAGTGAAAATAATTGCTTGGCTTGTCATCGGGGTTGTACATAAGGATAGCATTTTATGTGACGAAAATGCAGCATAACTAAACTATATGATTTTGTAGGGATGAACTTTCTTTGGCCAAGTTATTTTTGATAAGACATGATTGCTTGGTTAGTATGCTTGAAGTGTTATTATTTTTATGTCAACATTAAACTTTTATCTTGAATCATATGGATCTGAACATTCATGCCACAATAAAGAAGAATTATATTAAAAATTATGCCAAGTAGCATTCTGTATCAAAAATTCTGTTTTTATCATTTACCTACTCGAGGAAGAGCAGGAATTAAGCTTGGGGATGCTTGATACGTCTCTAACGTATCTATAATTTTTGATTGCTCCATGCTATATTATTTACTGTTTAGAATGATTATTGGGCCTTGTTATCCACTTTTATATTATTTTTGGGACTAACCTATTAAGCGGAGGCCCAGCCCAGAATTGTTGTTTTTTACCTATTTCAGTGTTTCGAAGAAAAGGGATATCAAACGGAGTCCAATTGACCCAAAACTCCATGAAACTTATTTTTGGACCAGAAGAAGCCCAAAGAGTACCGGAGCTGCACCAGGGGAGTTCCGGGCTGCCCACGAGGGTGGGGGCGTGCCCTCCCCCCTAGGGCGCGCCCCCTGCCTCGTGGACAGCCCGGAAGTCCACCGACGTACTTCTTACGCCTATAAAATTCCATATACCCTAAAAACTTCTGGGGACAGAATAGATCGGGAGTTCCGCCACCGCAAGCCTCCGTAGCCACCAAAAACCAATCGGGACCCTGTTCCGGCACCCTGCCGGAGGGGGGATCCCTAACCGGTGGCCATCTTCATCATCCCGGCGCTCTCCATGACAAGGAGGGAGTAGTTCACCCTCGGGGCTGAGCGTATGTATCAGTAGCTATGTGTTTGATATCTCTCTCTCGTGTTCTTGATTTGGCACAATCTTGATGTATGTTTCTCCCCCTCTACTCTCTTGTAATGGATTGAGTTTTCCCCTTGAAGTAATATTATCGGATTGAGTCTTTAATGATTTGAGAACACTTGATGTATGTCTTGCGTGGGATACCCGTGGTGACAATGGGGTATTCTATTGATTCACTTGATATATGTTTTGGTGATCAACTTGCGGGTTTCGTGACCTTGGGAACCTATGCATAGGGGTTGGCACATGTTTTCATCTTGACTCTCCGGTAGAAACTTGGGGCACTCTTTGAGGTTCTATGTGTTGGTTGAATAAATGAGTCTGAGATTGTGTGATGCATATCGTATAATCATGCCTACGGATAATTGAGGTGACAATGGAGTATCCAGGTGACATTAGTGTTTTGGTTGATTTGTGTCTTAAGGTGTTATTCTAGTACGAACTCTAGGGTTGTTTGTGACACTTATAGGAATAGCCCAATGGATTGATTGGAAAGAATAACTTTGAGGTGGTTTCGTACCCTACCATAATCTCTTCATCCGTTCTCCGCTATTAGTGACTTTGGAGTGACTCTTTGTTGCATGTTGAGGGATTGTTATATGATCAAACTATGTTATTATTGTTGAGAGAACTTGCACTAGTGAAAGTATGAACCCTAGGCCTTGTTTCCTAACATTGCAATACCGTTTACGCTCACTTTTATCGCTTGCTACCTTGCTGTTTTTATATTTTAAGATTACAAATACTCATATCTATCATCCATATTGCACTTGTATCACCATATCTTCGCCGAACTAGTGCACCTATACAATTTACCATTGTATTGGGTGTGTTGGGGACACAACAGACTCTTTGTTATTTGGTTGCAGGGTTGTTTGAGAGAGACCATCTTCATCCTACGCCTCCCACGGATTGATAAACCTTAGGTCATCCACTTGAGGGAAATTTGCTACTGTCCTACAAACCTCTACACTTGGAGGCCCAACAACGTCTAAAAGAAGAAGGTTGTGTAGTAGACATCAGTGCACTCGGGCTTGGCTTTGCGGCGAAGCCAAGGGTCAAGTTCGGAGCACGGCGGGCCCCAAAAGCCTATGGCCTCGGTTCACGTGTGGCGTTTGATTGGACGTGGGCGTCTCCGCTTCCCCACACTGCCTCGGCAACTGCATGACTTGACAAGTCTGTGCGGCATTTAAGGAAAACCATCATTACTTGCGATCGTGGGAGACGCCAATTGGCCTTCTCTTGCTATAAATGGGGAGGGGGCGGAGCCCCCGTTGCCCATCTCTTCCTTGCTTGCTTGCTCCTTCCTCCTCGCTCCATCACTTGCATTGACACCCATGGCACCACGAAGGAAGTTCCCCGCCGCCGAGAAGGGGAAGGCCCCTCGCGAGGGAACCGGCTCCCCAGAGCCCAAGCGCGGCCGCGGCTGCCCGCGCAAGCATGTTGTGACCCCCGCCGTGGCCCATTCTCGAGACAGCACCACGGCACGCGGAGTGGTTCATCCCAACCATGGCGGTCCAGTTGATGAGGGGAGGCGTCCTATGGTGGCGCGACCTCCTTATCCGCGCTTCCACACGGCGGAGGTGTCGCCGGAGTTTGTCGTTTGGTCAGAGAACCCGGCCGGCAACTGGCTCCAACTTCCGCGCTTCTTCGTCGGTGAACTGCGGGCCTCTTGTCCAGGCGGACTCTGGCTGCAGGTGGATGGCTTCTGCAGCAAGCCCTCTTGGGTTGCGGTCGAGACTTCCGCCGCGGGCAACATAGCCCCGGCCCGCGGCTGGCAGACAATCGCCCGCGCACGTGGCCAGGGCAGGCTGTGCACCCTCCACTTCAGGTACAATGGTGGATCGACCCTCTATGTGAGGGTGTTTGGGGAAGATGGTCGTCGCGCCGGGTGTTACCCCGAGGCGAACGATGGTGAGGAGGTACTCGGCCTTGGGGACGGTCGCGATGAGGACGAGGGCGAGCCCGCACTCGGCGGCGACCGTGTCTCGTCCAGCTACGGCGGCTCTTCCTCTGGCAATAGCTCCAGCAGTGGCGGCTATGACCAGCCGCCACGCCGCCGCGCCCGTTTTGAAGGCGGCAGTGGGTCGTCTCGTCACCTGCTACCTCTTGAGCACTGCGTTGGATTTCCCCGAAGAGGAGAGGATGATGCAGCAAAGTAGCATAAGTATTTCCCTCAGTTTTTGAGAACCAAGGTATCAATCCAGTAGGAGACTACGCGCGTGTCCCTCGTACCTACACAAAGAACAAACTCCTCGCAACCAACGCGATAAAGGGGTTGTCAATCCCTTCACGGCCACTTGCAAAGATTAAAACTAATAGAGATGATAGATAATATTTTTTGGTATTTTTGGTATAAGGATTCAAGATAAAATAAAAGACAAAGTAAAAAGAAAAGCAATAATAAAGTGATGATAGATTAATATGATGAGAATAGACCCGGGGGCCATAGGTTTCACTAGTGGCTTCTCTCAAGAGCATAAGTATTCTACGGTGGGTGAACAAATTACTATTGAGCAATTGACAGAATTGTGCATAGTTATGAGAGTGTCTACGTATGATCATGTATATAGGCATCACGTCCGATACAAGTAGACCAACTCCTGCCTGCATCTACTAATATTACTCCACTCATCGACCGCTATCCAGCATGCATCTAGAGTATTAAGTTATGAAAACAGAGTAACGCCTTAAGCAAGATGACATGATGTAGACGAATAAATTCATGCAATATGATAAAAAACCCCATCTTGTTATCCTCGATGGCAACAATACTATACGTGCCTTGCTGCCCCTACTGTCACTGGGAAAGGACACTGCAAGATTGAACCCAAAGCTAAGCACTTCTCCCACTGCAAGAAGAACCAATCTAGTTGGCCAAACCAAACTGATAAATCGAAGAGACTTGCAAAGATAACGAATCATACATAAAAGAATTTAGAGAAGATTCAAATATTGCTCATAGATAGTCTTGATCATAAACCCACAATTCATCGGTCTCAACAAACACACCGCAAAAAGAAGATTACATCGAATAGATCTCCACGAGAGAGGGGAGAACATTGTATTGAGATCCAAAAAGAGAGAAGAAGCCATCTAGCTACTAACTATGGACCCGAAGGTCTGAGGTAAACTACTCACACTTCATCAGAGGGGCTATGGTGATGTAGAAGCCCTGCATGGTGGATGCCCCCTTCCGGCGGAGCTTTGGAACAGGCCCCAAGATGGGATCTCGTGGATACAGAAAGTTGCAGCGGTGGAATTAGCGTTTTGGCTCCGTATCTGATCATTCGGGGGTACATAGGTATATATAGGAGGACGAAGTACGTCGGTAGAGCTCCGTGGGGCCCACGAGGGTGGGGGCGCGCGGAGTGGGGCCTGCATCGTGCCCACCACGTGGCTTTCTTGACGTATGGTTCAAGTCTCCTGGATTGCATTCGTTGAGAAAATCACGTTCCCGAAGGTTTCATTCCGTTTGGACTCCGTTTGATATTCCGTTTCTTCGAAACACTGAAATAGGCAAAAACAGCAATTCTGGGTTGGGCCTCCGGTTAATAGGTTAGTCCCAAAAGTAATATAAAAGTGGATAATAAAGCCCAATATAGTCCAAAACAGTAGATAATATAGCATGGAATAATCAAAAATTATAGATACGTTGGAGACGTATCAGGCATCGCCAAGCTTAATTCCTGCTCGTCCTCAAGTAGGTAAATGATAAAAAAGAATTTTTTATGCGGAGTGCTACTTGGCATAATTTCAATGTAATTTTTCTTAATTGTGGTATGAATATTCAGATCTGTAAGATTCAAGACAAAAGTTCATATTGACATATAAATAACAATACTTCAAGCATACTAACTAAGCAATTATGTCTTCTCAAAATAACATGGCTAAAGAAAGTTATCCCTACAAAATCATATAGTCTGGCTATGCTCTATCTTCACCATACAAAGTATTTAAATCATGCACAACCCCGATGACAAGCCAAGCAATTGTTTCATACTTTTAGAACTTTTGAAACTTTTTCAATCTTCACGCAATACATGAGCGTGAGCCATGGATATAGCACTATATGTGGAATAGAATGGTGGTTGTGGAGAAGACAAAAAGGGAGAAGATAGTCTCACATCAACTAGGGTTATCAACGGACTATGGAGATGCCCATCAATAGATATCAAGTTGAGTGAGTAGGGATTGCCATGCAACGGATGCACTAGAGCTATAAGTATATGAAAGCTCAACAAATAAAACTAAGTGGGTGTGCATCCAACTTGCTTGCTCACGAAGACCTAGGGCAATTTGAAGAAGCCCATCATTGGAATATACAAGCTAAGTTCTATAATGAAAAATTCCCACTAGTATATGAAAGTGACAAAATGAGAGACTCTCTATCATGAAGATCATGGTGCTACTTTGAAGCACAAGTGTGGTAAAAGGATAGTAACATTATCCCTTCTCTCTTTTTCTCTCATTTTTTCCTTTTTTTTATTTGGGCCTTTTCTCTTTTTTTATGGCCTCTTTATTATTATTATTATTATTATTTTATTTTTCGTCCGGAGTCTCATCCCGACTTGTGGGGGAATCATAGTCTCCATCATCCTTTTCATTACTTGGGACAATGCTTTTAAAAATGATGATCATCACACTTTTATTTTTCTTACAACTCAACAATTACAACTCGATACTTAGAACAAAATATGACTCTATAGGAATGCCTCCGGCGGTGTACCGGGATATGCAATGAATCAAGAGTGACATGTATGAAAGAATTATGAACAGTGGCTTTGCCACAAATACGATGTCAACTACATGATCATGCTAAGCAATATGACAATGATGGAGCGTGTCATAATAAACGGAACGGTGGAAAGTTGCATGGCAATATATCACGGAATGGCTATGGAAATTCCTGATGGGTAGGTATGGTGGCTGTTTTGAGGAAGGTATATGGTGGGTGTATGATACCGGCAAAAAGTGCGCGGTATTAGAAAGGCTAGAAATGGTGGAAGGATGGGAAAGTGCGTATAATCCGTGGACTCAACATTAGTCATAAAGAACTCATATACTTATTGCAAAAATTTAGAAGTCATCAAAAACCAAAGTATTACGCGCATGCTCCTAGGGGGATAGATTGGTAGGAAAAGACCATCGCTCGTCCCCGACCGCCACTCATAAGGAAGACAATCAATAAATAAATCATGCTCCGACTTCATCACATAACGGTTCACCATACGTGCATGCTACGGGAATCACAAACTTTAACACAAGTATTTCTCAAATTCACAACTACTCAACTAGCATAACTCTAATATCACCATCTTCATATCTCAAAACAATTATCAAGCATCAAACTTTTCTTAGGATTCATCGCACTCAAAAGAAAGATTTACAAATCTTGAATACCAAGCACATTAAGATTTTTAGGCAATTTACCATGCTATTTAAGACTCTCAAAATAATCTAAGTGAAGCATGAGAGATCAATAATTTCTATAAAACAAGTCCACCACCGTGCTCTAAAAGATATAAGTGAAGCACTAGAGCAAAATCATATAGCTCAAAAGATATAAGTGAAGCACGTAGAGCAAAATTATATAGCTCAAAAGATATAAGTGAAGCACATAGAGTATTCTATCAAATTCCAATTCATGTATGACTCTCTCAAAAGGTGCGTACAGCAAGGATGATTGTGGTAAACTAAAAAGCAAAGACTCAAATAATACAAGACGCTCCAAGCAAAACACTTATCATGTGGTGAATAAAAATATAGCTCCAAGTAAAGTTACCGATGAAAGTAGACGAAAGAGGGGATGCCTTCCGGGGCATCCCCAAGCTTTGACTTTTTGGTGTCCTTGGATTTCTTGGGGGTGCCATGGGCATCCCCAAGCTTAGGCTCTTCCCACTCCTTGTTCCATAATCCATCAAAAGATTTCACCCAAAACTTGAAAACTTCACAACACTAAACTCAACAGAAATCTCGTGAGCTCCGTTAGCGAAAGAAAACAAAAGACCACTTCAAGGTACTGTAATGAACTCATTCTTTATTTATATTGGCATTAAACCTACTGTATTCTAGCTTCTATATGGTTTATAAACTCTTTTACTAGCCATAGATTCATCAAAACAAGCAAACAACACATGAAAAACAAAATCTGTCAAAAACAGAACAGTCTGTAGTAATCTGTAACTAACGCAAACTTCTGGAACCCACATAATTCAGACAAAATAGGACGACCTAGGCAATTTGATTATTGATCAGCAGCAATTGGAATCAGTATATTATCACGTTCTGGTGATTTTTAACAATTCGGGCACTGAGCGCAAAGTTTCTAGAAATTACAGCAAGATCAAATAACTATCACCCAAGAAGATCATATAGGTTTAACTTGGCACAAACACTAATTTAAGCACAAAAACACATATAACCAGAGGCTAAACAAAATTTATTTTAACTAAACAGAAACAAAAGGCAAAAACAAAAATAAAATTGGGTTGCCTCCCAACAAGCGCTATCGTTTAACACCCCTAGCTAGGCATAAAAAAGCAAGGATAGATTTAGGTATTGCCATCTTCGGTATGCAATTCTTCGATGAGGCACTTATGACTCTTGGGAATGTTTTTATTAAGTATCAAACTTTAAGGCACAAAACCAAGAAAATCATTCATACAATTGGTTCCTTAATGATAGCAAAAAGATTAGGGTGAATACTTATTGATTTTAGATCCACCGTTTCCTTACTAGAAGATTCACCCTTATTTTTAGGAACATAGACAAGCTTTGTAGTTTTGGTAGGAGGATTTGGAGTGTTTTCAGCAGAAGAAAAGGCGGTCCCCAAGTTGGTAATAATTCCCTCAAGTTTATCGATTCTAATAGAATCTTGATCTATTCTTTCATTAACCACGGGTTCCTTTTCCTTAAAAATTTTCAGAATGACCCCAACCTTAGATCCATATTGAGTAATTTGGTTATGGATCTTTTTATCCAAATTTTCAATCAATTCAATGGTAGCAACATTATTTTCAATAAATTCAAGTCTTTGCATTACATGCTCCAAAGTTAACGTAGTTCCATTAACCATAAGAGGTGGTGAGCCAAATAGATCTATCAAAGCATTATAAGAATCAAAACTATGGCTACCCAAGAAATTCCCTCCAGTAATGGTGTCAAGAATATATCTATACCAAGGAGCGGCGCCTGCATAAAATTTGTGAAGAAGAACGGAAGTAGATAGCTTCCTAGTAGATTTATTTTGAGCATTGCAAATTCTATACCAAGCATCTTTTAAGTTTTCTCCCACCATTTGTTTAAAATTAAGAACTTCATGCTCATGAGTAATAACGAGGATAGGAGGACTAGCCATAACAGCAAGACAAACGATAAAGAGGCAAGCGAGAAAAAGGCAAACGGAAAAGAGAGGGCGAATAAAACGGCAAGGGTGAAGTGGGGGAGAGGAAAACGAGAGGAAAATGGCAAATAATGTAATGCGGGAGATGAGATGGTGATGGGTACTTGGTATGTTGACTTTTTGCGTAGATCTCCCCGGCAACGGCGCCAGAAATTCTTCTTGCTACCTCTTGAGCACTTCGTTGGATTTCCCCGAAGAGGAGAGGATGATGCAGCAAAGTAGCGTAAGTATTTCCCTCAGTTTTTGAGAACCAAGGTATCAATCCAGTAGGAGACTACACGCGAGTCCCTCGTACCGACACAAAGAACAAACTCCTCGCAACCAATGCGATAAAGGGGTTGTCAATCCCTTCACGGCCACTTGCAAAGATTAGAACTAATAGAGATGATAGATAATATTTTTTGGTATTTTTGGTATAAGGATGCAAGGTAAAATAAAAGACAAAGTAAAAAAGCAAAGCAATAATAAAGTGATGATAGATTAATATGATGAGAATAGACCCGGGGGCCATAGGTTTCACTAGTGGCTTCTCTCAAGAGCATAAGTATTCTATGGTGGGTGCACAAATTAATGTTGAGCAATTGATAGAATTGAGCATAGTTCTGGGAGTATCTAGGTATGATCATGTATATAGGCATAACGTGTGAGACAAGTAGACCGACTCCTGCCTGCATCTACTACTATTACTCCACTCATTAACCGCTATCCAGCATGCATCTAGAGTATTAAGTTATGAAAATAGAGTAACGCCTTAAGCAAGATGACATGATGTAGAGGGATAAATTCATGCAATATGATAAAAAAAACCATCTTGTTATCCTCAATGGCAACAATACTATACGTGCCTTGCTGCCCCTACTGTCACTGGGAAAGGACACCGCAAGATTGAACCCAAAGCTAAGCACTTCTCCCATTGCAAGAAGAACCAATCTATTTGGCCAAACCAAACTGATAAATCGAAGAGAGTTGCAAAGATAACCAATCATACATAAAAGAATTCAGAGAAGAATCAAATATTGCTCATAGATAGTCTTGATCATAAACCCACAATTCATCGGTCTCAACAAACACACCGCAAAAATAAGATTACATCGAATAGATCTCCATGAGAGAGGGGGAGAACATTGTATTGACATCCAAAAAGAGAGAAGAAGCCATCTAGATACTAACTATGGACCCGAAGGTCTGAGGTAAACTACTCACACTTCATCGGAGGGGCTATGGTGATGTAGAAGCCCTCCATGGTGGATGCCCCCTTCCGGCGGAGCTCCGGAACAGGCCCCAAGATGGGATCTCGTGGATACAGAAAGTTGCGGCGGTGGAATTAAGGTTTTGGCTCCGTATCTGATCATTCGGGGGTATGTAGGTATATATAGGAGGAAGAA